>NC_083480.1:2210103-2232603 GCF_030014155.1 Tachysurus vachellii
GTGTGATTGTAGGTGTCCTCAAGCAGAGTGAAAATGAGGAGAAAGGGATTTTCTTCAGGATGATGATGAGGATGAGAGAGAGATTTCTCCCTGTGCGGCGTGGGCGATGGTTCGGAAATAAAAAAAAAAAAAAAAGAGAAGCAGTGATCCCCAGTAGGGTGTGTCCAGAGGAGGGTGTTCTGGTTCTGTTGTCGTGTGTGTGCTAGTGTGTATGTGTATTTCCCAGCTCTCCACAGTCTCCTTCTGTGCCTCTGCTGCAATGTTCTTCTTTTATGTGTCCTTCTGCCAGTCAGAGGCGACTGCTGATTGGCTAATTGGGTAGGGAGGCACTACACGGCAGCCATTGCAATGCGTCGCTCTCCTATTATCCCCTTCAGGAGAGATCACCAGGAGCCCCCCTCCACCTCCCACCCCTTCATCTCTTCACTCCTTCTCTCTGCCCTCCCTTTTCTTCCTGTTCCCCCTCCTACTCCACACACATGCAGAGATGGGTGAATAGAGCTCCACCTGCACCATCAGAACAGATGGGTGCAGAAAAGGCAGGAGCCATGTCTTTTTCTCTCTTTCCTCTTCCTCTTTCTATTCTTCCATTTCATTTTTCTCTTGACTCACCACCTACACCGTCAAAGTCGTCACACCTTCGAATCTATAATCCTCATGTCGTGTCCTTGGGTTTGTCATTTTTTGAGAGCACATTTTTACTCATAAATGACTGAATAGTTTCTAGCCACATGACATCATAGCCACATGCTAAGAAGAAAGCACTGCTTAATGAGCAAATAGCATGAAGGTGTTTAATGGTGTGAAATATAGTTTGAGTTTGTGTGCCTTGGATTGGGAGAGAAATCGGCGTACAATCTTCGAGTTTAGATAAAAACCATCACACAACCTCCTGCTAGGAAACAGTTGAGTAATTGATGACTTCATAAACAAAATATGTCAGTCACTATATATATACACATATATATATATATATATATATATATATATATATATATATATATATATATATATATATATTTAGTATCTGGAAATTGAGTTAGGATGATTCAATGTGATCAGAAAAAAAGGTCATTGCACGTGACTCATCGCTTAGGTTTTGAGTTTCCCCCTGAAGATCCCAGCGTGTTTGTTTATTTCAGTCTCTCTCACTGACACCTTTAGAAATCAGTACGTCCCACAGTGTCGGCTGTTTTAGAGGACAGATTATTTTTCAGTGTAACTTTGAGTTACGGTGAACCTGATGAAGTCGCTCAATACAGCTTTCTTTAGAACAGTGGTAAAAAAAATCTAGCGGTAGAACTATAAAAAAAATTCACACTTCTCCCCAAGTCATGTTTTTTTTTATTAATTTCACATTTTAAATGAAGGTAAAGGTAATGATATGCTTCATGAAGATTTCAGACAAGAGAAGAGATTTTGCAGTCCATGAGGACTCTGAGGAAAACAACCTGTTAATCAATGCACAATAACATTCTACACATGCCGTATCTCCATCACTGAGTATTTGAAGGCTTCAGCATGGAGGAGTTGGTGTTGAATCTATAATGAACTTAGATGATGAGCAAATTTATGAGTTTCTCAGGAGCTCCTGGTTACACAACTCCAACTGACTGTATATGACTGTAGAAAAGAAATTATTTATAATAACACTCTCAGTGTTAACACTCTCTGGTGTTTATAATCATTTATAATCATCCTCTCTGGTGTTTATAATCATTTATAATCACACTCTCAGTGTTTATAATCATTTATAATCACACTCTCAGTGTTTATAATAATTTCTCTGGTGTCACCCAAATGCGGATGAGGTTCTCTTTTGAGTCTGGTTCCTCTCAAGGTTCCTTCCTCTTCCATCTAAGAGAGTTCTTTCTCACCACAGTCACCTCACACTTGATCATTAGGGATAAATAGTGATAATTACAAATCTACATAAAAATGTTATGTTCTGTAAAGCTGCTTTGAGACAGTGCCCATTATTTAAAGCGTTCTACAAATAAAACTCAATTGAATTGAATTGAATTTATACTGTTAGTAGCTATAGCTTTAAAATATTTTTCTAACTGAAGCACTTCATAGTTAAATTACAAAAATCTTTATATTTTCATTCACTTATAATAAATGAAATAAAGTATAAATAAATATAAATAAAATCAATCTTATTGAAAAAGGAAATCAAGTCACTTTATATGCAAACATCTTCAATTCCTTTTCTAAATCCAACTCCAACCCTTTCCATTAGTTTCACTATCTGATGTCTGACTTGTCCTCCAACACCCAGCTGGTTACAACCCCATAATGATCCTGGGGATCGGATCTGCACCATTTCTAGTATTATACACATTTATCTGGACTAAGAGCCATTTGGAGCTGAGGGACATCAGTGGCACTCCAGCTAGAAGACTTCTAAAGCACTGAAATTTACAGCACAACCTCTTAATCTCATTAAATAACAAACTAACGGTAATAAACTCAGCAGTAAAAAAGACATTTTCGGCTTGTTAAGTCCCTTTAATTTATTTTTAATTTTCATTGATGGTTTTTGATCAGACGATTGGAGTTCGAGCCTCAGCATTGCCAAGCTGCCACTGTTGGGCTCTTGAACAAGGCCCTTAACCCTCTCTGCTCCACTGGTGCTGTATCATGACTAACCCTGTGCATAAGTTGGGATATGTGCAGAATTTCACTGTGCTATAATGTCTATGTGACAAAACAAAGGCTTCTTCTATTTAAAATGAAATGAAATACATAAACCGCAAACATGTCATACTAACTGACCTTCAGTCACTCTTAAAGGTTTACTTTGATTCATCTGGCAGACATTTTTATCCAACTTCATCAGATGACGGTTTTGCTCAAGGACCCACTTTACCACTTGAAAAAGCTGCTGAATCACTGCTAGCTGAGAGTCTGTTACCCACCACTGTGAATGTAGTTATATAATGTCAGTCATATTTAATAACATTAGCTGATGTTAGCTATCTACTGCACTGAAGACGTTCTTATATCCCAGAATGCTTATATACTATACACCAGCTCACAGCAATCACACCACAGGGGAATAAAGTATCCCAGAATGATAAAATGTTAGACATAGAATCTAAAGAGAAACCACTTGGTCTTTGATCTTCCATTGTGTTGGGCATTTTTGTGTTCAGGTCTTCATCAGTAATTTGAAGAATTCAGCAGGAAGAAAATTAGTCTGTAATGAACTCAGTAATGACTCTGACCTGTTAGTTCCTCAAGATCTCTTGGTTACTCAATTCCACTAAACTATAAACTGTTGTATAGAGGACATTGAGATAATTTCCTGTCCAGTGTCACTAAATGAGGATGAGGTTCACTTCTGAGTCTGGTTCCTCTCAAGGTTCTCAGGGAGTTTTTCCTCACCACCATCCCAGACTTGATCATTAGGGATAAATGTTAGAGATAAATAGAAAGTTCATTTTAAACTTTATAAGTTTTATTTTGTTTCTATCCTTCTGTAAACTGCTTTGAGACAATGTCAGTTGTTAAAAGCGCAATACAAATAAATTGATCTCCTTATCCTGATATACGGTACATATATATATATATATATATGAAACTGAAGGGAAGTCTGTAGTTTTAGGAGCTTTAGGATGACACATCTGTGAATCTTTGACATTTTACTGATCATCTTGATTACTACTCAGTTTAAGCCGTTTCATAACGAGGGTCCTGGGATCGGCTTTAAGTCCGACCCTGATCCAGATGAAGTGGACACAGACGATGCCTGAAGGTCTGAAGGAGGTTTAATGAACTTGTTCATCTCTCTCTCTCTTATACACTACTGAACAAATGTTTCATTGGTGTAAAAACTGTAGAACTGTAGAATTGAGAGTTTCGAGCATAGATTCTCCAAAATGCTTAGGAAAACTTTACAGCAGTTTCTTTCTCAAACTTCATAAAATGTACCTGAGACTACCTGTAATTTTTGAATGTTATTATATATTTGAGTGTTATTATAAACTGAAAGATTATTTGAATGTAGAAAAGAATGATTGTGTTCTTTTTGAAGGCATCTTTGTTTAGAGCATTTATTTAGTGCCCATGACTTTAGCACAGTACTATTTCCATCATGTTCCATTATTTTAAGTGAAAAATAATTAAAAATGAATGATTAATGCTTATTATAATGAAATACAGTATTACAAAAAGGGGGCCGTAAAGAGTTTGTCCTTGTGGAAGAACCTTCAATAAGCCTTAAAGCTGAGTGTTTCTGTGTCAGAGAGCGATCCAGAGAGAAGCTTTAACCTTTAAGGAATCCTCTCTATCCTCGATGTGTGTAATGTGGTAACATGTCATGTATAAGTGAAGATGCTGTAGAAGAGAGAAAAGAGCAGGAGAAAATAGATACAGATGTGCCACATGGAAGAGTAACACATCAGCCTGCACTTGAAAGCAAGAAGGTGCCAATTAAAATGCTATATATAGCAGCTAGCATGCTAAATCATAATTACATTTACAGCAGACACCCTTATCCAGAGTGACTTACAACTGAGCATTAAGGGCCTTGCTCAAGGACCCAGCAGTGGCAGCTTGGTGGACCTGGGGTTCGAACCCATGACCTTCTGATCAGTAGCCCAACACCTTAACCACTGAGCTACCACAACCCACATACATAATTAATATGTATGTTATATTCTGTGGCATGAGATTACATCAGGAGAAATGGGGTGAAAGGGGCAGGAGAGCTATAATGTCTGTGGAGCTTTCTATTTTCTTTCTTTCTTTCTCTCTCTCTTTCTAGTTTCTCATCTATTCACTGATTGAGACTGAATCCTCTAAGGAAATGCTAAAGTTACTTCATCAACATTCACTACAATCTGATTAAATCTGTTATTGTGTTTATAAAGTTATGAAGTTTCCCTGAGGGTTACATTAGAACTATAAAAGGCACGAGCACATTTTTAACTTGAAGGCATTTGTAGTGTGTAATTTAGAATTAAACAGTGAATGGGACAGTAGGTGAAAATACAACAGAGATACAATTAGCAGTGATATTAAATTTGCTCCTGATATGACATCACATTGTTCCTTGCTTCTCATCTGGAGGATCTTCACACTGATTACAGTAAGTGTCTCTCTGCCCCTCCCTCTTCATTCCTTCCTCAACCTTGTCTCTCTGAGAGCTCAGGGCTCACTGAGATGAGCTGTTTGGTCTCATCTATAATGCAGTTACAGCCCCAGGACATGATGTGTGACAAATGACCTATTTCTGCCCAGTCCCCCTATCAGGCCTTGACCTCAGGGTGTGTGTGTGTGGGGTAGTGCTCTGTGTGTGTGTGTGTGTGCGCGCTAGTGCTGTGTGTGTGTCTGTGTGGGAGCGCTAGCACTGTGTGTGTGTGGTAGTGCTCTGTGTGTGTGTGCAAGTGTGTGGTAGCGCTTGTGTGTGTGCTAGCGCTCTGTGTGTGTGTGAGCTAGTGCTGTGTGTGTGTGCTAGTGGTCTGTGTGTGTGTGTGCTTGCGCTGTGTGTGTGTGGTAGTGCAGTGTGTGTGTGTGCAAGTGTGTGTGGTAGCGCTCGTGTGTGTGGTAGTGCTCTGTGCGTGTGTGTGGTAGCGCTGTCTGTGCGTGGTAGTGCTGTGTGTGTGGTAGTGCTTTGTGTGTGTGTGTGTGTCTGTGCATGTGTGTGTGGTAGCTCTGTAAATATGTATGTATGTGTGTGTGTGTGTGTGTGTGCGCTAGCGCTGTGTGTGGTAGTTCTCTCTGTGTGTGTTGGTGTGTGTGGCAGGGTTGTGTGTGTGTGTGGTAGCGCTGTCTGTGTGTGGTAGTGCTCTATGTGTGTGTGGTAGCGCTGTATGTGTGTGGTAGTGCTCTGTGTTTGGGGGGTAATGCTGTGTGTGTGTGTGTGTGTGTGGTAAAGCTGTGTGTGTGTATGTGTGTGTGTGTGGTAACGCTGTGTGTGTGGTAGCGCTGTGTGTGTGTGGTAGCACTGTGTGTGTGTTGTGTGTGTGAGTGAGTGAGTGGCTATAATGATGATGATGATGATGATGATGAAGAAGGTGATAATGACAATAGTGATGATGAAGGTGATGAAGTTGATGATGATGATGATGATGATGATGATGATGATGAAGTTGATGATAATGACGATGATGACGATGACGACGATGACGACGATGGCGATGATGATGCTTTCCCATTATGTTTAAAGTGCATTCAGATCCATTTCCTCAGTGGTTCTCAGTGAAGGTGTGTGTGGGCAGATCAGCAGGCTGGTGTAAAGGTCTCCTTACCTTAAATAGTCAGATCAGTGATTATACAGATTGCAGCAGCAGACCCTGTGAGTGGGGGGATTTGTTTACATGCAGAAAGACTTTAATCAAACCCCTTTTCATACACTGTCTTTTATCTGGAGGTATCGAGGCAGAGCTCTGTTCATAACCACAGAGACTGGAGCTGATTATCACTCTGTGTATTAGTGTGCACTTAATACAGGATGCTTTTATCCAGAGCAGTTTACTACACTGAAGGTTCTATTAACATATTTTTTTCTGTAAATGGAAATGTGACAAAAAACAATCCATAAATTCTTCAGATGTCGACTCAAAGTCAATCTTCACCATTATCATGTCAATACTAAATAGTTTACAGAATAATTTTAAATTCTGATTCTAAAATGTTTCTCAGCCTGCACTTTTTTCTTTGTATTGTATTACAGTGCACTGTGCTTATTATCCTATCATTTGCGTAATAATAATAATAATAATAATAATAATAATATAGAATTTTGCTTTAAAATGAAGTTTTTACAGTTAGGATGATATTAGCAGCTATTAAAATGTTAGATTATAGATGAATCCCAGCTATCAGCAGCTCTCGTCCTGTCCCCATGGTTCTGTGACGTCTTTCCCATAACCCATAACTGCAGACGTCCCGCACAGGCCTTTGTACGAAGAACAAAAAAACAGCACTTGCAGCAAAAAAGCATGCGGTGGTCCATCCTGCCCCTCACACTCCTCTTTCTCTCGTTCCCTCCATTTAGCATGAATAAACAACCTTAATTGCGAGGGCTCATTAAGGGTTGGGCAGCTGAAG
The DNA here is from genome assembly GCF_030014155.1 of Tachysurus vachellii. Lineage (NCBI taxonomy): Eukaryota > Metazoa > Chordata > Actinopteri > Siluriformes > Bagridae > Tachysurus > Tachysurus vachellii. The sequence goes on from NC_083480.1 coordinate 2,217,163, forward strand.
GTGGTCCCGAGTTAAAGAGGTCATGTGAAGCACCTATTCAGAGCTTGGAGCATGGCAGTTTGCTTGAAGCGCTTGCTGCTAATTTTGTGTGATTATTTTCAGGAGCCCCTCCACAAGAGCAGATTAACAGCCCTGGTGTTTTATTCCTACCACACATTAAGGCAAAAGAGACACTAAGGCTCTCTAATTGCCTTTTCATCCATCATTGACAGTGATTTTGTGTGTGTGCACTTTTTTATTGTTTACCAGCCTCCTCAACATGCAGATGTTGTGCACAAGGTGATAATGAACGAGAAGAAAATGTTTATTGCAAGAAAAATACCTGAGATACAACTGGTCATATTTCTGCCCAGTGTAGTGATATTTATATACAGTATATCACTGACATCACAAAAGGCTATACATGTGATTGTATCATATATCCTAATATACAAATAAGACACTAAATGAGTTATTACATGCTATGAGCATCAGATGTTCAGGATGAGAGTTTTTAGGAAACCCTGCAATCATATGTTCAGAATTTGGGTCAAAATAAAAGACATTGTTCATGACGTGACATGAGCGGGTCAGTGCACGTGTAATCTTCTATTTCTCTATTTACTGCATTTGTTTTGTTTTTGTCTGCATGGTCTGTATTAATAAGCTGTAGTCTGTAGTCAGTAAGTGAGACGTGGACGCACGATGCTCCACATTAACGGATTATGTTTTTTATGTTTAATAAAGTTGACGTGGTGAAGATTTCTGTGAGGAAATGTTTATTTATGGAGACATTTGTAGAATGAAACTCCAGTGTCAGAGCTTTTTAAGACTCAGAGATAATCCAATGTTTTAATCCTAACCACCAAACAGTTCTAAATCAGATGCAGGAGATGTCAGTTTTAATAATTAAATAAATAAACAAATTAATAAATACTTCCACTGATGTTTTACACAGCACATAGAAGTCATCCTATATTCATACCACCGTATTTTATCACTAACTGTATGGCTTCATATCCTGCACTGTATGGCTTCATATCCTGCAATGTTTCCACATTATTTTAGTTAATTTCATTTGTATTTTTATTTTATTCCATTTCATTTTATTTCATCGTACTTTATTTTCTTCGACTTTTTGGAATCTCCCTTTAGGACGTTATTATATTTGATTATCTTTTTTCGTGAGAAGCCTATCACTGCACATGGCACTGAGTATGACTGCATGTGAAGAACTGAAATTATTAAATGAAAATATTGTTGTCTAACTGCTGTGCTAAAGAGGAGCAAACCCAGGAAAATAAATAATAAATATTTTCCGAGAGCATGTTGTCATGAGGTGTGTTATAAGCTGCTTATTGTGTGTTATATCCTTGACATCTGTTGTGACAGCCTTTAATCTGAGCTGCTGAAATGTAAACAGAGAGACTTTTTCTGGCTCTTGTTGTCTTACTTCACCCCAGGGTTCATCACATCAGCCTGTAAAGGCATGGTCAAGCACTTGCATTAGCATATATGTGAGAAATGATACTTATCTCATGAAGGCATCTGCTGCTTGTTTGGGTTTTTGTTTGACTTAATGATGTGCAGCATGATAGCAATAACACACACACACACATGCACACACTTTTTACTTCGTTTTTATGTGTACTGTATCTGTATTTGTGAGTGTTGGTGTGTGACCCAGGTGTGTGTGTTCTGACCTGTTGGTGCCAATAGTGAGAAATGATTGGATTAAACCTTCTACTAAACCTTAATAAGTGTGTTTTTGCCTGTTTATGGATAATGAACTTCGGCCTAATTCAGCATTAACGCTACTTGGCGTTTTTCTGAAGCTCACTTTGTTCTAGTGTTTATTTTTCTCCTCCTCTGCCCCTCGCTGCTGTCTCTGGGTTATTATTAGAGCAGACAGGCGGGTGGGAGGACGGAGCTCAAGTAAACGCCTCTTGTCATCTTTTTTATTTATTGATTCTGTTCATCTTTCCGTGCCGTGGTATATGTGCGTGCTGGTGTGCACAAGAGAGTGTAGAAATAAACCTAATAAAAACATAAAGGAGTGTGTCATGCTGCAGATTCATGCTCACGATGTGTTCACAGGTTTCTGCAAACCTTTACTACACTGTGTGTGTGTGTGTGTGTGTGTGTGTGTGTGTGTGTGTGTGTACACAAATAGTCTGTGGCTGGAAGCTGTATATCAGCATGACTGTGTGTCACTATAGATGAAGACTTTCTTAAACTGACTGGGATTGTTGAGGAAAGTGTCACGTTGTCCTGAGAAGATGTTTTCGTCTGAACCTCTTTAAATATAGAGACACACTTATTAATCTTTCATAGACACCCTTCTGTGTCCGTATCTAGGGAAAGAACCTTAAATACATAAAGCAATACGATGCCCTCTTTCTTTTCTGCTCTGTTTCTTCTTTCTCACCTTCTTTTCCATTTGCACAGTTCTTCAATCCCCTCATTGCAGCACAACAAATGAAACCATCTAACTGTGTTGTGTGAGAAGCTGGAGAACGAAGTCCTCTCTGTCTTCATCATCTTCCTCTTTTTCATTACTTCTTAAATACATTTGCAGGCTTTTGTATTCAGTGCAACACACTTTGAAGCTAAAAGTCTAAAAATACAGATAGGAAGCCATTAGGGAGTGAGAGACAAGCAAGAAAGAAGCTCTATCACCTGCTTATACTGCTCAGTCTTAGTTTGTTATAAAAAACAATCCAAAATCACATTCAGGTCTGTGGGATGCTGGCTTGTTTTCTTCCCCTTTCCTGTATCGTATATTTTCACCTCCCGTTCCACCTTATCTTATTCTCTCCCCCACCCACCACTCTCCCTGCACCCATCCATCCATCTCACCCCGCTTTCTCAGTCTATACTCACTTATCCTTGCTTCTAGCTCCCTTTCTTTCTCTCTTTCCTCCCCCACCACAGTAATAGGAGACTTGCAATCAATAGCGCATTAGTCTGGCCGGAAACTCTGGCTGAATTAAATATGAATGACTGAGATTGCAGCTCTACCTGCCTCTCCTCAAGAGCTGACTCAAGGCCCAGGGGGAGAACAGCTCAGTAAGTACCTCTCTTCTGGAACAGATCATAAGGGTGGAGAATATTAACTCGTGATAGAGTAAGCTCTGTCGAAACATAATTCTGAGCTAAAATCTAACGTCTAACACCAAAGAACAATCCGCTTTATTCTCATCGAGCGGTTTTCTAGTGAAACAAAAAGAAGGCAGTAATTTGTGTGGTCACATTTTCTGTTTCATTTGAAAAGCCTATGATAATTGAAGCCACTCTAAAAGTATACTCTCAGAATGGTATGGCACTTTGATTAGTTTTATGGCCTCGAGGCAGAGCTGATAGCAGGCAAATGGAATTAATGCACGGTTCTGTGACAGATGGAGTGATATTGTTCTTCTTCTTCTGCCAGCCTCTGAACTGGTCATGCCCTCCCTCTCCTCTTTTCCTTGACAGATGCAGAGGGAGGACCTGGACCTTCTTCTCTTTCTGCCCATTGATTTGGGTTCTTGAAGCTCCAGGGATGGTGAGCAGGAGGTTGATGATTTCCTCTTGAAGAAAAAAAAATGGATTTAGTGCAGGCGCCTTTAAAGTGCAGAATTACATGTTGGCAAATTTAAAACACACAACAAGACAAAAGTAGGTATCAAATTAAGACATAGAACAGGGCACAAGCTTCAGATTTGTATTTATTTATTTATTTATTTATTTGCTCGCACAAATGTTATCATATCTCTAGACTTTAACTTGACATTTCTGCTATATTATCCATGTTAAATCCACCATATTATAAGTTCTATTTATTAATGATTTCCAGCATTGTTTCCTACATTGGATATAATAACAGAGCTGAGCGATCATTCAGTCAGTCAGTCAGTCAGTCAGTCAGTCAGTGAGTCAGTGAGTCAGTCAGTGAGTCAGTCAGTCAGTCAGTCAGTCAGTGAGTCAGTGAGTCAGTCAGTGAGTCAGTCAGTCAGTCAGTCAGTCAATCAGTCATTCAGTCAGTGAGTCAGTGAGTCAGTCAGTGAGTCAGTCAGTCAGTCAGTCAGTCAGTCAGTCAGTCAGTGAGTCAGTCAGTCAGTCAGTCAGTCAGTCAGTCAGTGAGTCAGTCAGTGAGTCAGTGAGTCAGTCAGTCAGTCAGTCAGTCAGTCAGTCAGTGAGTCAGTCAGTGAGTCAGTCAGTCAGTCAGTCAGTCAGTCAGTCAGTCAGTCAGTCAGTGAGTCAGTCAGTCAGTCAGTCAGTCAATCAGTCATTCAGTCAGTGAGTCAGTCAGTGAGTCAGTCAGTCAGTCAGTCAGTCAGTGAGTCAGTCAGTCAGTGAGTCAGTCAGTCAGTCAGTCAATCAGTCAGTGAGTCAGTCAGTCAGTCAGTCAGTCAGCTCTAAATCCTTTATAAAACCTGTGGAATGACTTGAAGTGAATTGCGCACAGGAGATTATATAGATGTGGAGCATTTTGTTAAATAAGACCAACCTTTATCATTACAGTAAACATTGTTATCTAATAGTACAAATAATGAAATGCTTTCTTTTAACTCTTTTAACTTTCTACTAACATATTCTGCTTTCAGTACTAAGGCTATTGGTGTAAGTTAATACAATCAGTAATTATACCTTATTTAATAACAAGATTCTTCACAGGCTCATGGATCAACAAGAAAGTTTGACACCACTGTATTAGTACGGTATATTTACTTCAGATATTCACTATAGAGAGAGAGAGAGAGAGAGAGAGAGAGAGAGAGAGAGAGAGAGAGAGAGAGATCAAATGAGAGAGGCCTGATTTCATTTCTTTCTTTAAATCTTACTTTAAATGTCACATGTACTGTGAAACAGTCTTAGACCATTTTGTGTTTAATCAAATGGATATTCAGTGCTTTTGTACATTTATTTGGAGGAAAACACGAAGCGCTGCATTCACTTTCACAGTCATGTTGCACTTCTTTACACAAGACAGTAATGAAGTTTAATATTATCAATAAAATAAAAGATTTCATACTCTCAGGTAAAACAGAGATTTTCTGTTCAGTTTATTTTCCCATCAATATTGTTCAGTGATGTTCTTGTTCATAAATCACACAAAAGTATTCGACACTAAATACGCAGGATTAATGTCAGGTGTTACAGGATGTTCTACTTCGAAACAAAAATTCATTCATTCATTCATTTTCTACCGCTTATCCGAACTACCTCGGGTCACGGGGAGCCTGTGCCTATCTCAGGCGTCATCGGGCATCCGAAACAAAAGTTCACTTGCTGAATTAAAAATTAGGAGTAAACTCAATTTGAGGACAGCCTTTATATTAACTAAAGACAAGTCGATTTCAACAAGACACTGTATAACTTTAAGACTCGTTTTGAGAACTTATTCATTTGAGTTCAAGATCTAACACTGTTCACATTTAGAGTTAAAGAGAAGAAATAAGTTCACATCAGTTAATGAGGCTATTATGTTTTATAGTATATGAAATCTGTAAATATTTTATTTGTAATATTGATTTGCATTCTAAGTGCTGCAAAGTTGTTGGCTTGAAAATGGAATTAATGTACTGAATTAATGTACTGAATTGATGTACTGAATTGATGTACTGAAATGATGAACTGAATCGATGAACTGAATCGATGTACTGAATCGATGTACTAAATCAATGGACTGAACTGATCTACTAAATCAATGTAATGAATCAATGTACTGAATTAATGTACTGAATCGATGTACTGAATTAATGTTTTATTACATTAATGTTCTAGTGCTATTACATTAAGTTGACTGTATGGAATGGATCTACTGAATTAATGTACTTTTGCCCTTGACCAGGACACAGATAAACCAGATAGACCAAGGTTTGGATGCGATGTGTTGCAGAGCCACTACTTTCAGTGAAGATGCAACAGAGAGGGATAAAGTGGTAGTATGGCTTGTGGATTGATTAATCAGATTTTAACACATTCAGTGGTCATTAGCTTTGCCCCCCTTCCCCAGCCCAGCCAGGACAGTGCAAATTCCATTAAGTGACCAGCAGCTGTCCAGCGACAGATGCCTCACCAGTCCCGGTCCTCTCCTCCTACTCCCTGGAGGCATGGGGGTCATTGAGAAGGGGGAAGGGGGTGGTGTCCAAATCCAATACAGTCCTGTGGAGGAGACATGATGATGGTCTGAGAGCAGCTCCAACAAATGAGCATCTGCCTGCTACGCAGGCCTGAGCAGAGATTATTGCAGGTTTGGTGCGATGCATTCATTTGATGTCATACGATGAATGGCTAAAAAGGAGCATTTAAAATATACACGGTTTATAAAAGATGAGAATTACTCAAAATACACCTTGATAAGTGTATAAATTAGTGTACTACCTCATGTCTACTCTGTCATCAATAAGCACAATGCTTTTAACATTTTTTATTCTCCCCATCTTCATTTTTTTATTTCTTTAAGATTTTTAAATTTCTTTTCAAAATCTAATGCATATTAAAACAATGATTAATTCAGTGGGGTTTATTCAAAAAGTCCCATTGTCTTGTCTCCTATACTGAGCATCCTTTCAACTAAATGCTTATGTCTTTACAAACATCTCATGATATTTTTACTGTGATTTTTCTTCTGTGCTTTTAAATTAGATTTTTTTGGCACCCAAAGTCATGTATTGGAGCTTGGCTGCAGCAAGCAAGCAGTTAAAGATTTGAGCAGGGTCAGACGACTGGAGGCGTTGGAGGGGGTGGAAGGGATCAGGGAGGAGAGGCGTGTTCTGAACATGGGGCGCGTGGCAAGTGAGCAGGTGGATGACGGGCAGCTGAGGAGTGGAGAAGGGAGGGGGCAACATCCATTTTGGAGGACTCTTGGGGTTCAAAGGGACCCTGGAAAAAAAAGAGAATAAGGCAGCCCCATCTGGAAGGGTGGTGGGGGCTGGGGTGTGAAAGGGATCGGGAGGGTGGTGTCTGACACTTTCTCTTTTGTTCTTTCGTGATGCATTCGGGATGGAGGGGGGGTACTCTCCTGCCTGTATGGGGCGGGGGAGGGGCAGCGGAACAATAGTGCTGGTCGAGGAATCGAAAGCCTTGCCTATGATACAGAGACAAGAACAAGAGAGGACAGGAGAGGCAGGAGGAAAGCTGTGGAGAAAGAAAGGAAAGGGCATTATTTATGCTATCTGCATACACTGAGCCAGGTACACAAGGCTTTTATACTGGACTAATGTGTGCCTGACATGTGACAGCAGGCTTTATAGAGGCTACATAACACACACACACACACACATATATGTGTATATATATATATATATATATATATATATATATATATATATATATATATATATATATATATATATATATAGTGTGATATATTAGCATGATTATTTCTCTAAAACAGTGTGTTAAAACACCATGGCTATATGTACCTGCTTCTTATATAGCTGCAATGCGGTTATTTCTCTACCGTAATAGCTGCAATAAGAACCCATTAATCTATGATGCAGTCCCTTCCTGGTCGAGTACAGTGGCCATCCGTCAAACACAACCCCATATACATTTTACTACTGAAAATATGAACATCACGTGAATCTCAATAAGCTGATGGCAAAAATCAGCTTAATGCCAGGGCACTACAATGTAGAGTGTGACGCAGAAGTAATGGGATTGAGTCTCTTCTGTTTTTTTTGTGGGAAATGCTGAGGTCTTTTACGTTAGGTTGTGCTGCATGGCATTTGAGAAGAAAGAAGAGGTGGAGAGGAGAAAGATTCATTTATCTTCATTAGATTATGCTCTGGACAAGACTTCAGCCTGCAGGGAGGGAGACAAAATTCATGAAAAATTCTCCCAAAAATGGAAGGTTCCTTCTTTCTCTGTCTCTACCTCTCTGTCTCCCTCCTTCCAGCAGAGCAGACACTCTCAGACATACTAATAGCACCCAGGCGAGGCTATCACAATGCTACACACACACACACATTCCTTTAGGCCGGTGTAGGTGTGGACTACCTGCAGCAGCACTAGCAGCTCTCCGTGGTGCTGAATAAATGGGCTACATGGAGAGGTTTGTCACTGCTCTGGGCTCATACACCACCAAGTGGTGGGGGAAGGGACCCAAATACAGCAGGAAGAAAAGAGAAGCAGGGTTTCACTGCCATCTTAAACATGAGTGTCTCCTGGACATGTGAGGATTAAAAGGGAAATGAGATTTAAAAACTTTTAGTATTTGTTGATATTGATGATGTTGGTATTGGAGAGTTGACTGATAATGAGCATTATATTAACAAATAAGATGTAGATACTGTATTGTGCATTGATGATGAATCACTATGCTTTTCTTCTACACATGAATGTCTTATTAATAAGTTAATAACTTATTATAAATAAGGGGGGGGGGTGACAGTTACACAGTACATATCAGTCATTTAGCTCATAAGGTTAGCTGGTGGTGGTTTTATCTCTTTTGTGTAAAGAAAAAGTTGCATAAAACCTCCAAAATCATCTTACATGTTTTGACATGAGAACTGCTTTATAATATCTATTCAATGCTTACAAATGTGCTAAAAATACTATTTGTACTATTTGCTTAACATAAAGTAAATAGTTTATGTTGACGTGATTTGATACCTTCTGCATTTGTTTATATTAGTGTATTTGATCATTTGATTGATGGAATATTAAACAAGCTGTTAAATAGATAACCTGGAGATCTTTACACGTGAAATCTGGACAATAAACAGGACAATAGGTTTCAGTGATACAATCATGCCGGGACACCGCCTTTTCAGGCGCCTCCGTCTTAAACACATTTGGTGTATATCGCCCCCCGGTGGCTGTACACTATAACTCCCAGGCTAACGCCTTGAACTGGAGAGCCCCCTGTTCTGCACACACTAGCGTTTTCTCTCCCTTAACACACTTTCTTCAGCTCTGGAAGGCCTGTTCATTAGCTGATTAGCTGAATCAGGGGTGACGCAGGGAAAAACAATGTGCAGGACAATAGAGCTCTATTACCAGGTTTGGAATAAATCATTTTGTATCAACATTCTCATGATTTATTTGAATGGTATCAGTTATGTGAATCCGATGAAATGTTAATGATATGATAATGTAAGTAATCTTAAGTTTTGTTCAGAACATCAGTATTCTTTGTGATTAATAATGTGAAAATAGTGTGATTTGATTGTAGTTTGTGGTTCCTTACTTGTGCACGTGTCACATTACCTGAGGTTGGTGGTGTATGTTTTATAAACAAATATGAATGACAGTTTGGGTCAACTGGTTAAAATGTTAAGAAGGCTTACAATGTAGTCATGTGTATGTATGTGTATATATATATATATATATATACAGTACACACCACACTATACTATTCATACTGTATATAATATAATATAATATAGTGTAGTGTACATAAATCATTCATTTAGCAGATGATTTAATCCAAAGTGACTTGCAAATCAAGAAATACAAGTACAGTGTTGTGTGAAGCAGAGGACACTACAAGATTTTTTTTTAAGTGCTGGAGAAATACACAAAGTAGAGGTTTAATAGCTAGTGTAAGTGCAGATTATACTATACTATACTATACTATACTATACTATACTATACTATACCACACTGTACTTAACTACACTTACTACATCACACTACACTATAACACCAAATTATACCACATTACACTATACATACATTTATTCATTTGGCAGATGATTTTAGCCAAACTGACAGAAAATAAATATAAGCACAGTAATCAAGCAGAGGCCAACTACCACACTATACCAAACTACACTTCCACATTATACCAAACTACACTTCCACATTATACCAAACTACACTATACTACACTATACCAAACTACACTGTACCAAACTACACTATACCACACTATACCAAACTACACTATAACACACTATACCAAACTACACTATAACACACTATACCAAACTACACTATAAAAAAACTAAACTATACCACACTATACTACACTATACCAAACTAAACTATACCAAACTACACTATACCAAACTAAACTATATCAAACTACACTATACCACTCTATACTACACTATACCATACTACACTATACCACACTATACTACACTATACCAAACTACACTATACCACTATACTACACTATACCAAACTACACTATACCAAACTAAACTATACCACACTATATCACACTATATCACACTATACCAAACTACACTATACCACACTATAGCAAACTACATTATAACAAACTATACCAAACTACACTATACCAAACTAAACTATACCACACTATACCAAACTACACTATACCACACTATACTACACTATACCAAACTACACTATACCAAACTAAACTATACCACACTATACCAAACTACACTATACCAAACTACACTATACCACACTATAGCAAACTACACTATAACACACTATACCAAACTACACTATACCAAACTAAACTATACCACACTATACCAAACTACACTATACCAAACTAAACTATACCACACTATACCAAACTACACTATACCACACTATACTACACTATACCAAACTACACTATACCAAACTAAACTATACCACACTATACTACACTATACCAAACTACACTATACCAAGCTAAACTATACCACACTATACCAAACTAAACTATACCACACTATACCAAACTACACTATACCAAACTACACTATACCGCACTATACCAAACTACACTATACCACACTATACCAAACTAAACTATACCACACTATAGCAAACTACACTATAACACACTATACCAAACTACACTATACCAAACTAAACTATACCACACTATACTACACTATACCAAACTACACTATACCACACTATACCAAACTAAACTATACCACACTATACTACACTATAACAAACTACACTATACCACACTATACCAAACTACACTATACCACATTATACCAAACTACACTATACCAAGCTAAACTATACCACACTATACTACACTATACCAAACTAAACTATACCACACTCTACCAAACTACACTATACCACACTATACTACACTATACCAAACTTCACTATACCAAACTAAACTATACCACACTATACTACACTATACCAAACTACACTATACCAAACTAAACTATACCACACTATACCAAACTAAACTATACCACACTATACCAAACTAAACTATACCACACTATACCAAACTACACTATACCACACTATACCACATTATACCAAACTACACTATACCACACTATACCAAACTACACTATACCAAACTACACTATACCACACTATACCAAACTACACTATACCACACTATACCAAACTAAACTATACCACACTATAGCAAACTACACTATAACACACTATACCAAACTACACTATACCAAACTAAACTATACCACACTATACCAAACTACACTATACCACACTATACCAAACTACACTATACCAAACTAAACTATACCACACTATACTACACTATACCAAACTACACTATACCAAACTAAACTATACCACACTATACCAAACTACACTATACCAAACTAAACTATACCACACTATACTACACTATACCAAACTACACTATACCACACTATACCAAACTACACTATACCAAACTAAACTATACCACACTATACTACACTATACCAAACTACACTATACCAAACTAAACTATACCACACTATACCAAACTACACTATACCAAACTATACCAAACTACACTATACCACACTATACCAAACTACACTATACCACACTATACCAAACTACACTATACCACACTATACCAAACTACACTATACCACACTATACCAAACTAAACTATACCACACTATACTACACTATACCAAACTACACTATACTAAACTATACCACACTATACTACACTATACCAAACTACACTATACCAAACTAAACTATACCACACTATACCAAACTACACTATACCAAACTAAACTATACCACACTATACCACACTATACCAAACTACACTATACCACACTATACCAAATAAACTATACCACACTATACCAAACTAAACTATACCACACTATACAAAACTACACTATACCAAACTAAACTATACCACACTATACCAAACTACACTATACCAAACTATACCAAACTACACTATACCACACTATACCAAACTAAACTATACCACACTATACCAAACTACACTATACCACACTATACCAAACTACACTATACCACACTATACTACACTATACCAAACTACACTATACCACACTATACCAAACTACACTATACCACACTATACCACACTATACCAAACTACACTATACCACACTATACCAAACTAAACTATACCACACTATACCAAACTACACTATACCACACTATACCAAACTACACTATACCACACTATACCAAACTACACTATACCACACTATACTACACTATACCAAACTACACTATAACACATTATACCAAACTACACTATACCAAACTAAACTATACCACACTATACTACACTATACCAAACTAAACTATACCACACTATACCAAACTACACTATAACACACTATACCAAACTACACTATAAAAAAACTAAACTATACCACACTATACTACACTATACCAAACTACACTATACCAAACTAAACTATACCACACTATACCAAACTACACTATACCAAACTAAACTATACCACACTATACCAAACTACACTATACCAAACTATACCAAACTACACTATACCACACTATACCAAACTAAACTATACCACACTATACCAAACTAAACTATACCACACTATACCAAACTAAACTATACCACACTATACTACACAATACCAAACTACACTATACCACACTATACCAAACTACACTATAACACATTATACCAAACTACACTATACCACACTATACTACACTATACCAAACTAAACTATACCACACTATACCAAACTACACTATACCACACTATACCAAACTACACTATAACACACTATACCAAACTAAACTATACCACACTATACTACACTATACCAAACTAAACTATATCAAACTACACTATACCACACTATACTACACTATACCAAACTACACTATGCCACACTATACTACACTATATCAAACTACACTATACTACACTATACCAAACTACACTATACCACTATACTACACTATACCAAACTACACTATACCACACTATATCACACTATACCAAACTAAACTATACCAAACTACACTATAACACACTATACCAAACTACACTATACCAAACTAAACTATACCACACTATAACAAACTACACTATACCACACTATACCAAACTAAACTATACCACACTATACCAAACTAAACTATACCATACTACACTGTACCAAACTACACTATACCACACTATACCAAACTACACTGTACCAAACTACACTATACCAAACTACACTATACCACACTATACCAAACTACACTATACCACACTATACCAAACTACACTATACCAAACTAAACTATACCACACTATACCAAACTACACTATACCACACTATACCAAACTACACTATACCAAACTAAACTATACCACACTATACCAAACTAAACTATATCAAACTAAACTATACCACACTATACCAAACTGTGTGTGTGTGTGCGTGTGAATGTTTGCTTTACAACATTTCTTTGTATGTACTTTACATACTACATACACTCAGCCCACATTATTAGAAACAAGTGACCATTTATGCACTTATACAATCAGCCAATCAGGTGGCGGCAGCAAAATGCATAAAGTCATGTAGATGTAGCTCAAGAGTTACGGTTAATGTTCACATGAAACATCAGTATTGGGAAAAAGTCTGATCTCTGTGACTTTAATGTGACATCGTTGTTGTTGGTGCCAGATGGGCTGGTTTGAGTATTTCAGAAACTCCTCTAGCCATCTATTAAGAATCTTGTGTATTAACACAACTTGTATTATCCTCTGCTTGATATATCACTTTTATTGCATTTATTTATTTGTAAGCTGCTTTAGATAAATGAATAAATATAAATGAACCTCAGATTTATGATCTTGACTTCTGAGAAATTTGTTTAAAAATGTTTTCTTTTTTCTTGTATTTCCTTTGTAAAACTTGATTATTTGAGTTACTATCAATCAGGCAAGTTTCCTCTGACCCTTTTCCAGCCAGGAGTTTCCAGCCACAGAAATGTTGACAGCGTTTTTTTGTTTTCTGCAAACTCTAGAGATGTGTAAAATTTCCTGTAAATCAGCAGTTCTGATAAAGTGAAACTGGCTCATCTGGTACCATGAACCGCTCCACAGTTAAAGTCACAGTAGTCACTTTTCTGTTCCGAACTATGATGTTAACTACATACACTGACCTGAATCTACATGAATTTATTATTTGTTGCATTGCCACATGATTGGCTGATTTACATTTACATTTATGGCATTTAGCAGACACCCTTATCCAGAGTGACTTACAACTGAGCAACTGAGGGTTAAGGGCCTTGCTCAGGGGCCCAGCAGTGGCAGCTTGGGGGTTCGAACCCATGACCTTCTGATCAGTAGCCCAACACCTTAACCATTGAGCTACCACATCCCCTTGATTTATAACTGGGCAGATATACAGAGGTGTTCCTAATAATTTGAATGGGGTGTGTCTGTGTGTACACATACACATACACATATGCACACACACACACACACACACACACACACATACGCACACACACACATACACACACACGCACACACACACATACACACGCACATACACACACATACGTACACACACATACACACACACACACACACATACACACACATACACACACACATACGTACACACACATACACACACACATACACACATACACACACACACACACACACACACACACACACACGCATACACACACGCATACACACACGCATACACACACAGAGACATACTATGACTCAGTCCCCATAATAAGCTTTATTATCTCCTACAGAGTTGTAGACTACAGAGGGCACGTACACAGGGAGCAGGGAGCAGTTTGGGACATGGCCATTGGGATGTGGCTGAGGGCCAGAGACAGGTGCGTCAGCAGGACCGGTTTGGTGAGACTCTGAGGAAGGCGGCGTTGTTCTGTGGCCGCTAGGAGGATCAGTGTGTGCGCTACACTGCAACACAAGGAAGCGATGACCGAGGAGCTGAACTGTAAAATAATAATCTAGTTCCACGAAGAGTTTTCGCTCAGCGACTGTGTTTGGACATAATGGCCACTCTGACAAGCGAGCGGAGAGCTTTTGCTCACAAGATTAACAGGTCTGTAACAGTTTTGTGTCCACACCGAACCGCGCTAGCCGGCTAACGCAACGCTGCTCCCCGCACGGCGCGGTCCGGGATCCCGTCACCGAGACAGCTGGAGAGAGAAGCCTTTTGTTTGTAGGTTACAGAAATGTGTCTGGGCAAAACTTCGTATGGAGTTTAATCAGGCTGTTAGCGCATGAAATACCCCTTAGGTTGTGTTTGA
>NC_083480.1:2237603-2262603 GCF_030014155.1 Tachysurus vachellii
TTTTCCATAAAAACAAAGAGATTTAGGATGGCTGTATCAGTACAGTAATACAGTAATACAGTAACTGTATTATGAATGTATAATAAACACTAATTAAACTACGATTTACACATTAACAATCCGATTTAACTCCTCTTCATGGTGGAGTTGTAAATATATAACATTTAAATATAGAATGATGATGATACAGAGCCAGTTCACTACATGTCCTTGTTTGTGATCACACTGCAGTTCCTCAGGATCATGATAAACAACAACAAAAACAACATTGTGAAAGTGAAAACTAGACTATTGCTGCTGCTCACTTTTAGTAACTTACTCACTGTTAAAACAGCAGATTTAGCTTGAAGTGTCCATGTGTCTGTCTGTACAATACAAAATTGGGAAATTCTTCTTCTTCTTCTTCTTCTTCTTATTATTATTGTGGGTGCAGACATCCTTGGACAAGAGCTCTGCCATGATATCAGGATACCGCTTGAATCATTGTGTAATCTCACGGTGCTTTGTTCACTGTACAGCTTTAAAGTAACCTCTCAGATTTCATGTTGGAATGATTTTTACTTCCCATGAAAGCAGGCTATAAAGGTTTCTGCAATAAAGTAAAAAAAGGGAAGTGGTGGTAATGACCGAAAACAGAAATTGTATTCTCTTCTGCCCACACCTTTACTACCCCCTCAAAGCAGGTTTGTGTGTGTGTGTGTGTGTGTGTGTGTGTGTGTGTGTGTGTGTGTGTGTGTGTGTGTGTGTGTGTGTGTGTGTGTGTGTGTGTGTTAGGTGCCCCTTACTGAAGTGGTGGAGCCGGTGGACTTTGAGGAGTATGTGAACAGTCATGCCCCGAGTGTTGAGCCTGGGCCTCTCAGACAGCTGCTGGAGTTCCCCTCTGATGACCTGGAGCTCCTCCTGCAGGAGAGAGAGTGCACCACCCTGGAACCAGCCCTGCCTGAGGAAGAGTGAGCCATGTTAACAGACACCCAGCCACAGTTACACACATGTATAGTCCTATAGACGTTTAACCAGGATCAGATCAGCAGCTGCACCTTGGTTCTAACTGCATTCAGTAGATTATTATTAGCCTTCATTAGTAGTAGCTGCGGTTGACGGCGGTGTTATTTTGTGTCCGCAGTTCACTGGATCCCAGAGTGAGAGACGCACTTGGGGTCTACACTGACAACTGGCTCATTATCCAGAGAAAGTGAGTGGAAGAATGGTTTATTAACTTGTGAGACAGACGGATAATATTGCGTTCCACAGGGATGTTGTTCCTTTGAGGAGGAAACACAATAAGGGTGAATTAATATAAACCTGCCGTTCATGTTTATAGTCGCTGAGTTGCTGTCCGAGTCCTGCGGTTATTCCCCACACCTCCTGGGGTTTAAAAATGAAAGAAGTACTTTAAACATCATTTTACACTTTCTGTCTCAGATACCAGTACTACAGTACCATGCAGAATCCTCACAACACTGAGCGGCGGAGGGAGAAGAGGAGAGGCCTGGTTAAACAGACGTTTGAACTGGACGAGGCCGCAGCCGTCGACCGCTCCGATGATCAGGTAACACGGGAGGGACGTCTGTGCTGTGATTGGTCATCATGCACTTCTGTACATTAAGATGTGTTCATCACTCTACATGTACAGGGTTCCCACACGTCCTGGGAAACCTGGAAATCCTGGAAAATTAATGACCAATGTTCCAGTCCTGGAAAACACATGGAAAATGAGAGAAAACATAAACTGTCCTGGAACAAAATCTTGTTGTCCTGGAAAATTATTATTTTTAAATGTTCTTGATCATTTAAAGAACAGTTTACAACTCTGGGCGAAACCATTAACGTTAGTAGCAGAAAGCGCTCTGTTCAGGGACGCTGAGTTTTGACGGGTTTTTTGTTATGCTGTTTAATCTCGCTGTGACGGCTGATGCTGTCTTGTGTTGGCGGTTTCAGGTGCTAGGAATGGTTTAAGTGCTCGAATGTTCTCAGCAAATGGGGTGACGGGTAAGCAGGTTATATTAAACTAAAGCATGCATGACGGCATTGGCCTGAGAAAGGAAAGAGTTATTAATATGGGCAGTCTTTTTATTTTATAAATGTTGAAATTTCATTCACATGACAAATTGTCTTTAAAAGTAGTTTAGTAATAGCCCTAAAGTGTACGTTGTTTTTAAGACTTCTGGAGAGAAGGACATATTACTTTAGGCCATGAATCTGTGATCCTTGTCTTTTTTGCTAAATTTGAAATGTCCTGGAAAAGTCCTGGAAAATGATCTCTGAAAAAGAGTGGGAACCCTGATGTAGTGGAGACATTTCACTTTATTTCCGTGGGGGTTTTAGTTTTGCAGTATGATAATAATGTTCTCCCTCCTGCTGTAAACGCAACTAGAGTAGAATTACACACACACACACACACACACACACACACACACACACACTCAATAGCTTTATACAAACATACAGTACAGCTCACCCCAAACGTGATGTACAACATATATATGACTTGCATGACAAACCCCATACACACACACACACACACCCATCCCCCACCCCCATCCCCGACACATACCTTGACAGATGGACTTGTTTTGATAGGTCCTTGGTCTTCAGGGTGCTGTTTGATCAGGTATGTTGTCTACCTGCTTTTAAAGTGAGATGAGGTGACACTTTAATTGTACACATTTGACCCTGTTTCACTAATGATGTGGCTTTTCATGGCATCTGGTCACACAAGAACTTATATTGTTTTGCAGCAGTGGAGGCGAATACATCTGTGCAAACGTTTACATTCTTTAAATTGGTACATAATAATTACTGACGATAATTGTGTGTTATTGGATATTTTGTTTAGATTCATGACTTTCAATCCTGATGCGTTTCATATGTTTCATGCAAAATGTGCAGCTGTTCAAAGGAGGGTGAATATTTATCGTGTACGAGGCCATTCAGCTGTAACCGAGTCCAGGTAGATGGACCTAGATACATAGATCCCCCCAATAACCCCCAACCCCTCCCCTCAAATAAAAATGGACGATGGTGGGATGACATAGGAATCATAAATGATTGACAGCTGTGTATGAATTATACACTTGCCGAAGCCCCACCCCTTCCCCATCTCATATTAGTAGGAGGTCTCTCATCTCTCATCTAATCTCTTGTCTCCTGTCATTTTGTTCATTTAAGTGATGCAAGACTTTGTGTGTGTGTGTGTGTGTGTGTGTGTGTGTTTGTGTGTGTGTAGGATGACCTTAAGAGGAGGTCACTGTCTCTGGATGACACCCCCCGGGGCAGCTGGGCCTCAAGTATCTTTGACCTGAAGAACTCCTCTGCAGATGCCCTGCTGCCTTCTCTGCTGGAGCGCACAGCCGCTGAGGACGTGGACCACCACAACACAGAGAACCGCCAGCAAGGACGCTACCCTGACTTACTGGGGCTTTACCCAGCACCAGATGAGGTCTGAGTGCCAGGACGTGTTACCAAGAAAAAGATTGTTGAAATGACCTGGAGATCTAAGATATTCAGACTGATATTAGATATATCCGCTTATTATTCCAGATTATGACTTAAGACAGGAAGTACTGTTATACTGTTATACTGTAGGAGATCAGTGTAGATCGGCTCAGCGGTGATCCAGGCTGTGATGAGTTGACGTGTACACGCCTCTTTTAGGAACTCTGAGCTTTTACGCTGGAGAGAAACTAAAGATCTCTTAATGATTTCAACTTTGTTGTTTGTTGTACATTCAAGGAGTTTTATTTTACAATTACATTACACACCTATCCAGAGCAGCATACATTTTTATCTCATTTTATACAACTGAGTAATTGAGGATTAAGGGCCTGATCCAGCGGTGGCAGCTTGGTGGATCTGGGGTTTGACCTCATCACCTTCCGATCTGTAGTCCAACACCTTAACTATTGACCTTCTACATCCCCCAATTACAGTACTGAGGATGAGATCATAGGGCTAAACACTAAGGTGCTGCTCAAGCAGAGGCTGTAAACACATGACCTCGGTGTTAAAGCCATCTACATCAGGTTTGTTCTCTGACTGACATACTAACTAGGCTGAGGCTGTTCATCTGATTCAGTATCAAGCCGAGCTCACTGATATGACGGTTAGGTAATGAGCTGAGAGGAAATGGACAGAGCTGCTCCTCCATACACTGATCCTCCTAACTGTCTGTTAACACAACCGTTACAACTGTTACACAACTCCTAATGGTTTTGTTTATTTATTTATTTATTTTTAAATGTTCTTATCTAACAGATTTCTGTAGTCCTTCATTACCACTTCACTGCTGGTGCCTTTTTATATCCATGTACACAGCTCTGTGGTGCATGTGTCAATGTTGCCATAGCGCCGTCACCATGGAGCTTGCGTTCTTATGTGGTGTGTGTGTGTGTGCGCGCGTGTGTGTGTGTGGCAGGATGAGGCTGTGGAGAGGTGCTCGATCCCTGAGGTACCCAAAGAACATACAGGCCAGAGAATCATGGTCAAGTGTTTGTCTCTCAAGTGAGTTCACTGAGTTTATCAAAACACTCCTTGTTCATTTCTTTCTTTCTTTCTTTCTTTCTTTCTTTCTATTCATTTATTTATTTATTTATGACAGACATCATGTCTCACACTACAAATCTCTTTTACTTGGAGATGATTGAGGTTTTTTCATGGACTGATGGACTCTGCTGTGTTGTCCCTCTAGGTTTGAGATAGAAATTGAACCGATATTTGGAACGCTGGCCCTGTACGATGTGAAGGAAAAGAAAAAGGTACATGTGTAGTTGTGTTCAGCATCTGCAGCCCTTGCAGTGTGTCTTTACTGTTTATTCTTTACATAAGAATAATTCTTATTCTTTTATTCCCGAATTGTTAAAAAGAGTTTGAAAAGAAACTTCTCGAGGTAGCCCCATAATTAATCGTCCTTATACCAAATCTGCTTCCTCTGCTTCTAGATTTCAGAGAACTTTCATTTCGACCTGAACTCAGACCAAATGAAGAACATGCTCCGCCCCCACAACCCCCACATGGCTATCTCCACCCTCGCCCGTTCTGCCATCTTCTCCATCACAGACCCCTCTCCTGACATCTTCCTGGTTATCAAGGTACGGCCACCGGGGGGAGCCACTGCTCAGAACCTCATCTGTTAGAAGCGTAGTTGGGTTGAAAGAGTGAGCAATTACACACATGGATCCTCATGTCAGAAGTGGATCCTGTTCCTTTTTATGATATATTTGGTGTGTGTGTGTGTGTGTGTGTGTGTTTCAGCTGGAGAAGGTCCTGCAGCAGGGAGATATAGGAGAGTGCTGTGATCCATATATGGTCATAAAAGATTCAGACTCAGTTAAAGTAAGTATGATGTGCTCGTGTGCCCTAGTCTGGATTCTGTCCCTAAGCATGTACATGATTTTATTTATCGTCACTTGTCATCAGATTAAACCCACAAGAGTCCTTGACATAACTGACATGGGCTTCATCCTGAGGAGGACACCATCTAACGGGTTTTCTGATGTTTGTCATGTCAAAGTAGAGCTAAACTCAAAAGTCAAGGGCAGCCATTTAATATACCAGTGCAGTCCTTCATCTCTTAGGACATTTATACATCCAGGGTGTCCAGGCTGAGGTGAAAGAAGAGCTAGTGGTGTCTGTCCTGCTGGGCTGCAGTGTGACAAGACCAGAACGCATTTATTCTGTTTCTAACACCATCATTCTACACCTTTAAAAATTGGTGTCAAAAGCAGACGAGGAGGAGAAGTGTGTGTGTGTAGAGCCTGCGCTACGTGCTCCTAGCGTACATATCATATTTTCCAATGATTTCTCAATTACTAACTGCTGCAATATTTACAGATGTTTTTGAAATGGACAAAGTCCAGTAAACTTGGAGAGACTCCCCACTATCCTGTGAGCTCTTGGTGTTGATTTAGACTGTTGGTGGGATTTAACAGACAACCTGTCTGACTTTTTCAGCTTCTCTTCAGTGTGTTTACATGTTTTGTGTGTGTGTGTGTGTGTGTGTGTGTGTGTGTGTGTGTGTGTGTGTGTGTGTGTGTGTGTGTGTGCACGTGCAGCACAAGGAGAAACTAGAGAAACTGAAGGCCCAGGCAGATCAGTCATGTAGTCGTCTTGGTCGTTTCCGAATGCCCTTTGCCTGGACGGCCATCCACCTTTTCAACATCGTCAGCAGTGTGGGGGGGCTGGAGCGCTCAGACTCGGACTCAGATACAGGTTACACTCTACACTACACTCTACACTACACTCTACACTACACTCTACACTACACTCTACTCTCTACACTCTACACTACACTACACTCTACACTACACTCTACACTACACTCTACACTACACTCTACTCTCTACACTCTACACTACACTACACTCTACACTACACTCTACACTACACTCTACACTACACTCTACACTACACTCTACACTCTACACTACACTCTACACTACACTCTACACTACACTCTACACTACACTCTACACTACACTCTACACTACACTCTACACTACACTCTACACTCTACACTACACTCTACACTACACTCTACACTCTACACTCTACACTACACTCTACACTACACTCTACACTACACTCTACACTACACTCTACACTACACTCTACTCTACACTCTACACTACACTCTACACTACACTCTACACTACACTCTACACTACACTCTACACTACACTCTACTCTCTACACTCTACACTACACTCTACACTACACTCTACACTACACTCTACACTACACTCTACACTACACTCTACACTACACTCTACACTACACTCTACTCTCTACACTACACTCTACACTACACTCTACACTACACTCTACACTCTACACTCTACTCTCTACACTCTACACTACACTCTACACTCTACACTCTACACTCTACACTACACTCTACACTACACTCTACACTACACTCTACACTACACACTACACTCTACACTACACTCTACACTACACTCTACACTCTACACTACACTCTACACTACACTCTACACTACACTCTACTCTCTACACTCTACACTCTACTCTCTACACTACACTCTACACTCTACACTCTACACTACACTCTACACTCTACACTACACTCTACACTACACTCTACACTACACTCTACTCTCTACACTCTACACTACACTCTACTCTCTACACTCTACTCTCTACACTCTACACTACACTCTACACTACACTCTACTCTCTACACTCTACACTACACTCTACTCTCTACACTCTACAATACACTCTACACTACACTCTACTCTCTACACTCTACACTACACTCTACACTACACTCTACTCTCTACACTCTACACTACACTCTACACTCTACACTACACTCTACACTACACTCTACACTACACTCTACTCTCTACACTCTACACTACACTCTACACTACACTCTACTCTCTACACTCTACACTACACTCTACACTACACTCTACACTACACTCTACTCTCTACACTCTACACTACACTCTACTCTCTACACTCTACACTACACTCTACACTCTACACTACACTCTACACTACACTCTACACTCTACACTACACTCTACTCTCTACACTCTACTCTCTACACTCTACAATACACTCTACACTACACTCTACTCTCTACACTCTACACTACACTCTACACTACACTCTACTCTCTACACTCTACACTACACTCTACACTACACTCTACTCTCTACACTCTACACTACACTCTACACTACACTCTACTCTCTACACTCTACACTACACTCTACACTCTACACTACACTCTACTCTCTACACTCTACACTACACTCTACACTACACTCTACACTACACTCTACTCTCTACACTCTACAATACACTCTACACTACACTACACTCTACTCTCTACACTCTACACTACACTCTACACTACACTCTACTCTCTACACTCGACAATACACTCTACTACTCTACAGTAACTACAATCTACTCGCACACTCTAAACACTACACTCTACAGAACTCTACTCTCTTCTCTCTACACTACCACTCTACTCTCTACTCTCTACACTACACTCTAACACTAAACTCTACTCTACACTCTACTCTCTACAATCTACAATACACTCTTACTCGCTACATCTCTACCACTCTACTACTCTACTCTCTACACTCTACACTACACTACACTCTACTCTCTACACTCTACTCTCTACACTCTACTCTCTACACTCTACACTACACTCTACACTCTACTCTCTACACTCTACACTACACTCTACTCTCTACACTCTACTCTCTACACTCTACACTCTACTCTCTACACTCTACTCTCTACACTACACTCTACACTCTACACTCTACACTCTACACTCTACACTCTACTCTCTACACTCTACTCTCTACACTCTACTCTCTACTCTCTACACTCTACTCTCTACACTCTACACTCTACACTCTACACTCTACTCTCTACACTCTACACTCTACTCTCTACTCTCTACACTCTACTCTCTACTCTCTACACTCTACACTCTACTCTCTACACTCTACTCTCTACACTCTACTCTCTACACTCTACTCTCTACACTCTACTCTCTACACTCTACACTCTACTCTCTACACTCTACTCTCTACACTCTACTCTCTACACTACACACTACACTACACTCTACTCTCTACACTCTACACTCTACTCTCTACACTCTACTCTCTCTACACTCTACTCTCTACACTCTACTCTCTACTCTCTACACTCTACTCTCTACACTCTACTCTCTACACTCTACTCTCTACACTCTACTCTCTACTCTCTACTCTCTACACTCTACTCTCTACTCTCTACACTCTACTCTCTACACTCTACTCTCTACACTCTACTCTCTACACTCTACTCTCTACACTCTACTCTCTACTCTCTACACTCTACACTCTACACTACACTCTACTCTCTACACTCTACTCTCTACACTCTACTCTCTACACTCTACACTCTACTCTCTACACTCTACACTCTACTCTCTACACTCTACTCTCTACACTCTACTCTCTACACTCTACACTCTACTCTCTACACTCTACTCTCTACACTCTACTCTCTACACTCTACTCTCTACACTCTACACTCTACTCTCTACACTCTACTCTCTACTCTCTACACTCTACTCTCTACACTCTACACTCTACTCTCTACACTCTACACTCTACTCTCTACACTCTACACTCTACTCTCTACACTCTACTCTCTACTCTCTACTCTCTACACTCTACACTCTACTCTCTACACTCTACACTCTACTCTCTACACTCTACACTCTACTCTCTACACTCTACTCTCTACTCTCTACTCTCTACACTCTACTCTCTACACTCTACACTCTACTCTCTACACTCTACACTCTACACTACACTACACTCTACTCTCTCTACACTCTACACTCTACACTACACTACACTCTACTCTCTACACTCTACTCTCTACACTCTACACTACACTCTACACTCTACTCTCTACACTCTACTCTACACTCTACTCTCTACACTCTACTCTCTACACTCTACTACTCTCTACACTCTACTCTCTACACTCTACACTCTACTCTCTCTACACTCTACTCTCTACTCTCTACACTCTACTCTCTACTCTCTCTACACTCTACTCTCTACTCTCTACACTCTACTCTCTACTCTCTCTACACTCTACTCTCTACACTCTACACTCTACTCTCTCTACACTCTACACTCTACACTCTCTACTCTCTACACTCTACACTCTCTACTCTCTACACTCTCTACTCTCTACACTCTACACTCTCTACTCTCTACACTCTACTCTCTACACTCTACTCTCTACACTCTACTCTCTACTCTCTACACTCTACTCTCTCTACTCTCTACACTCTACACTCTACTCTCTACACTCTACTCTCTACACTCTACTCTCTCTACTCTCTACACTCTACACTCTACTCTCTACACTCTACTCTCTCTACTCTCTACACTCTACTCTCTCTACTCTCTACACTCTACTCTCTACACTCTACTCTCTCTACACTCTACTCTCTACACTCTACTCTCTACACTCTACTCTCTCTACACTCTACACTCTACTCTCTCTACTCTCTACACTCTACTCTCTACTCTCTCTACTCTCTACACTCTACTCTCTACACTCTACTCTCTACACTCTACTCTCTACACTCTACTCTCTACACTCTACTCTCTCTACACTCTACTCTCTACTCTCTACACTCTATTCTCTACTCTCTCTACACTCTACACTCTACTCTCTACTCTCTCTACACTCTACTCTCTACACTCTCTACACTCTCTACACTCTACTCTCTACACTCTCTACACTCTACTCTCTACACTCTACTCTCTCTACTCTCTCTTCTCTCTACTCTCTACACTCTACTCTCTACACTGCACTCTCTACACTCTCTACACTCTACTCTCTACACTCTCTACACTCTCAACACTCTCTGCACTCTCTACACTCTACTCTCTACACTCTACTCTCTGCACTCTCTACACTCTACTCTCTACACTGTACTCTCTACACTCTCTACTCTACACTCTACTCTCTACTCTCTCTACACTCTGCACTCTACAGTCTACTCTCTCTACACTCTACTCTCTACACTCTCTACAGTCTACTCTCTCTACACTCTGCACTCTACAGTCTACTCTCTACAGTCTACTCTCTCTACACTCTACTCTCTACACTCTCTACACTCTACTCTCTCTACACTCTGCACTCTACACTCTACTCTCTACAGTCTACTCTCTCTACACTCTACTCTCTACTCTCTCTACACTCTGCACTCTACAGTCTACTCTCTCTACACTCTACTCTCTACACTCTCTACACTCTACTCTCTCTACACTCTGCACTCTACACTCTACTCTCTACAGTCTACTCTCTCTACACTCTACTCTCTCTACACTCTACTCTCTCTACACTCTACTCTCTCTACACTCTACTCTCTCTACACTCTACTCTCTACTCTCTACTCTCTACACTCTACTCTCTCTACACTCTACTCTCTCTACACTCTACTCTCTCTACACTCTACTCTCTCTACACTCTACTCTCTCTACAGTCTACTCTCTCTACACTCTACACTGTACTCTCTCTACACTCTACTCTCTCTACACTCTACTCTCTCTACTCTCTCTACTCTCTACTCTCTCTTCTCTCTACTCTCTACTATCTACTCTCTCTACACTCTACTCTCCCTACACTGTACTCTCTCTACACTCTACTCTCTCTACACTCTACTCTCTCTACACTCTACTCTCTACTCTCTCTTCTCTGTACTCTCTACACTCTACTCTCTACACTCTCTGCACACTCTACACTCTCTACACGCTCTACTCTCTACACACTCTACACTCTCTACTCTCTACACACTCTACACACTCTACACTCTCTGCACTCTCTACACTCTCTGCACTCTTTACTCTCTACTCTCTACACTCTCTACACTCTCTGCACTCTCTACTTTCTGTACTCTCTACACTCTCTGCACTCTCTACACTCTCTACTTTCTGTACTCTCTACACTCTCTACACTCTCTGCACTCTCTACACTCTCTGCACTCTTTACTCTCCACACTCTCTATACTCTCTGCTCTCTCTACACTCTCTACACACTTTGCACTCTTCTCTCTGCACTCTCTACACACTCTACACTCTCTACTCTCTACACTCTGCACTCTTGTCTGTCTTCACTCTCTACTCTCTGCACTCTGTACTCTCTACACTCTCTACACTCTCTACACTCCCTGCTCTGGTTTACCAGCATATTACATCTACACATTTATACTGACTCACAGCTGAGGAAGGAGGTTTGTCTAAAAAAGATAGATAGATAGATAGATAGATAGATAGATAGCGTGTGAGTTAGTGTGTGTGTATTATTAACACACACAAATTTTCACAATAGCAATGTTGACACAAAGATGCTGGCCTTGGACCTCAACATCAACCACTGATTTAATCTCCTGACCACTTTAGAGTCACCACCTCCACTGTTCAACTCTCAGAGACTGTAATTATCTGATCATTACAGATAAATATTATAAAGCATATATTATTAACTGCAGCTTTTCTGTTTGTACACCTCGTTTGTACACCTTATGCACAAACAGTTAGCCCAGGGGAGTTATGTTATCTCACAGAATCTTTCAGACTGTTCTCTGGAAAGAGCCGGTGTAGCTCCAGGTTTTTATTCCAACCAAGCAGAAGTGAGTCTCCTGAGAGAATCTGCTGAAAGTCCAGAGTGACTGATGAAGTGTAACGTCTGCTGAAGTTGAAGGAAAACCTTTGTGTATAAGACTGGACACTGCTGAGTTAGAGGATCCTCAGTGCGAGTAACATCTACCTGTCAGATTAAAGTTCAACGTTCATCTGAAGCATCATTGCTGATTAAATCACAATTGTCAGAGTTACATTTACAGAAAGAGATGAAAGAAAACACACACAAGTGCACCTACAGAGTGGTTGTACCTAATTTATTAAACTTACCCTTTTCTTTCCTTCCTCCACAGAGCGCAAGGGAACATGGACCGAAAGGAAGAAGAAGGGATTCGAGCGGATGAGTGTTGGGGAGGACACGTGCAACTTGACAAACTTCCGGCCTGCCACGCTAACCGTCACCAACTTCTTTAAACAGGCCAGTCGATTTCCTGTAGAGTCACACAGGACCGAGCATCACTCTCTTCTTTATTAGTGCACAAGCACGAGTACTTATGAATAAATAATTAAGTGAATGTCACAACTCGTGTCTGCATGTGCACGCAGAAAGTCTGTGCTAAAACATATAACCTCTTTTTATAATTAACTTATAAAGTGATTATTTTTTATTTATTTATGTTTTTAATCTCATGGTTTAGAAGATTTTGCCCCAACCCCAGTCTACTGTATTGATCGGTTGCTGATCTGATCAAGGCCCAAAGCTGGGATATGAGAAGAAATCATTTCCTTCCAGTGTCACTGTGCTGTACTGTATACGTGTCTTCTGAAAAGGGTTTCTGTAGGACTGGGCAACGTTTCCATGTTAAAATGCTTCAGCTGTTCGTTTCAGTGATCTCACTGAAGTTAAATGGAAAAAGATTTTTATTATGGATACCTTTGTTTGAGAATCTGCTATAAATTGCTTGCACATGCTCAGTAGATATGATTAGTGAGTATTTATTGAACTTTGTGTATATTCTTACATTTGTTGAAACCCCAGCATTTATTTGCAGTGGTGAGAAATGTGTGAGTTTAGTGGGGTTTTTTATCATCCTATAGGAAGGGGACAGGCTGAGTGATGAGGACCTGTATAAATTTTTAGCTGACATGAGAAGACCGTCGTCCGTGCTGCGCCGACTCAGACCTGTCACAGGTAAAACTCCGAGCTCAGCTCCTCTGGGCTTCACCATCCGTCTCCTCTCTGTTTCCTTTTCTTGGCATGTTTCCTTTCTATACTGTTGCCCACTCTGTTGCTCTTGTTTTCTGCATTGCAGCTCAGTTAAAGATCGACATTTCTCCTGCACCAGAGGTTCCTCACTACTGCCTTTCTCCTGAGCTGCTCCATGTGAAGCCCTACCCTGACCTGCGTGTACGGCCCACTAAGGAGGTGCTGGAGTTCCCTGCACGCTACGTTTACACTCCTCACACTACCTATAGGTCAGTTGCTTTTCACTCACGTTACAACGATTTTTTTTTTCAGCCTTCAGTTTAATCATCAGTGCGGTGTGAATTTAGCCGAAGAATTTAATTTGTGAGTTTAACACCTTCAGCTGATCAGTGACAGTGACGTGACATACGGCTAAGTATGGTGACCTATAAACAGAATTCGTTCTCTGCATTTAACCCATCCAAAGTGCACACACACAGCAGTGAACACACGGGGGGTTCGGTGCCTTGCTCAAGGGCACCTCAGTCGTGGTATTGCCGGCCACGAGACTCGAACCCACAATATTAGTGTTAGGAGTCAAACTCTCTAACCATTAGGCCACGACTTCCCCCCTTGATCAGGTTTGTTACTGGTCTGGAGCTGAGGGCTTCATGCCTAATATGTTCACTTCTATATGTTGGTCCTGTATCTCAGCCGTGTCCAAACAATTCATATCTATTCAAGTACTGCAGTTTTTGCAAATAAGTCTGTTTAAAAATAAAATATAGACCTTGTTTTTTTTTGTATCGTTCTAGCTATAAACCATTCCTGGTCTTGCACAAAAAAGCACATATCTGTATTTGAACTTGTCTCTGATTGTAAACAGCCTTTGTGCTGTGTGAAAGCCAGTTTATTTAAGATGACAGTGTGCTGTGATTCCCAATGTCTGACACAGCACAGGTCAGGGCCGTGTAGAGGATGCAGTACAACAGTAAACCACAATCTGAAGCATTTTTAAAAAATGTTTTTTTGCCTTTATTATAAAGTAAAAAAAATAATATTGTCTAGTATTACAATATTAGTACAATACAATGGCATCCTTATATTTATTTAGTCTGTTAACAGTAAAGGAAAAGTGAAATATATGTTTTGTTTTGGAGTGTTAGTAAAGACCACAGTTCCTGTCGAGCACTGGGCTTGAGAGGGAATCTGTCCTCTCCTCAAAATAGTTGAATCACCAGTTCTTCCAGTTAATGTTCACTCGTGTGTACTCGTGTGACTGGGAACGCTGGAGTTTGTCCGGTTCTGTAACTCAGCCAACTGCTGCTTCTGGTTTTCTAGCTGCTGTTTGTGTTTCTCTGTCCAGTTTACCAGGTCATACAGAAGGGTGTTGTGCTTCTGGGTGATCTCCTGTCATGAAAAGAGAGAGATGTTTTAAAGTCATTTCAACTTCTTTTTCTTGTTCTTCAGCTGCTCCCTGTTCAGGGTGGACACAGCAGTTCCCTGGCCAGAATCAAACCCGACCCACAGCACCACTGGTCCATCTGGGACTTTATAGTCATACTACAGTATATCAATATTATGGATATAAGTTTTACAATATAACAATAAGGTCCCAGGATAATACACCACCATGATATTTAATGATGTTGTCTGCTTCACGTCTGCTAAGCTTTATACACTCTGTGTATAATTTGTGTCTACTTGTAGGAGTTATTGCTAAAATAATACACCGGAAGAGCAAAGAGTTCTCTTTCTCCCAAATAAAATTGAAAGATCATGTGGAATGATGAAGCCTGGAGTTCCTAAAGCCCTGCCCTCTTCCCCAGCACAAGTCATCTCATTTTTTTTGTTATAGTAAATAGACAAGTGGCTATTTAACAATGGGGCAGCATTTTAGCTCTTAGACTACTGAACAGAAGGTTGTGAGTTTTAATCTCAGGACCACCAAGATGCCGCTTCTGGGCCCCTAAGCAAGGCCCTTAACCCTCAATTCCTCAGTTGTATAAATGAGAGAAATGAAAGTGAGTCTGAATAAGGGTGTCATAAATGTCATAAATGTAAACGTAACATTTCTTACTTATATGTATTTTAGGGTGCTGTTAAATAATTTAATCGGAAAATTTCTCTTTTTCTTATTTTAATATTTATGCAAGAAGACTTTGACCCAGAAAAAGTAACTAGATTTGCAGCAGATAGACAATTTAGCAGTGAGGTTTAGAGTGATCATTAAAAATCCACCAGTCTTTGCCCCAGATTCAAGTTACATAGCTGATATTACTACACTTCTGTATTCCGCCTTAAGCCTGACACGGTCCTGGTCTTGTTGTGCTTTCCACATGAACTGGTCTGGACGAGCTACAGTTTAGGGCATGAAGCTACAGTTTAGGGCATGAAGCTACAGTTTAGGGCATGAAGCTACAGTTTAGGGCATGAAGCTACAGTTTAGGGCATGAAGCTACAGTTTAGGGCATGAAATCATGACTCGAATGTGGAATAGCAGTCAGGTCTCCAGAGTAGAGGTTTGGATACAGTGACCACAGAAGATGGCTGGATTTGTGATACTGTACCTGCAATGCTCTGATCCTATCCGGGGTGAAGCTTTTCAAGGTTGTCTCCAGATTGAAAAGTTTTTGCTTTAGCGCCATGTCTTCCTGCTCCACCTTGTAGACAAATCCTCTGGTTTGTTGAGCCTGGGCTTGTAGCGCTGCTGTCTGGACCTACAAAAAATGACAACAGCTGTTCAGCCTTTATGCCTTTTTCCAACCAGTCCTGTTGCCTGCTCATAGCAAATGGTAGATGATCCCTTATATTCTGTCTCAGGTGTTATGAGACGTGTGTGTTTGTGTGTGCAATTGCATGTCCTCACCTGGATGATGCCGAGTTTGTCTTTTATCTGGCGCTCCGAGCGGATGGTCTGCTCTGTCTCTTGGTCCAGACGTCTCACAAGGCGCTCAGTGTCTGTAATGGCACGCGTGATACGCTCCAACTTAGCCTCAGTGTTCTGATACATGTGGTGCAGTGACTCACTGAACTGCAGGACCCCATACATCAGCACGTTCACGTCATCTACTTGCGCTACCTTCGAGTCAGTCCGTGGCATTGCAGGCGAGGATGACACCCCACATACCAATATGAACAGACAAATCCATGAGCTGGGGAACGTGGCCAGTGGCCCCGAAGGGCCGAGGAAGGCGTCTGCCATGTGGATGAGACTCATTCAGAGCTGCAGTAAGTCCTGCTTGTTTCCTCTCACTCTGTGCCTTCTGGTGCTCTTATCAGCTCTTATAAGCTTCATGGGCGGAGTGAAGTTGAACCTAGGACCAATCACAGTGACCCAGTTTGTCTGTGTGTGTGTGTGTGTCTGTGTACATGACCTTGACTTGTGTAGGTCAGGTAAAGGTGTTCATGTGCATGCACGTGCGCACACATTCTCTAAACTGGTATGAAAATTCAGTTAATCTGGTGTGATTTATCATGATGTGATCTAAACTGGTGTGAAAATCCATATTAATTAAAGTGTTTTTTTTCCTCCATTTTAAACTTTGTCTGCGTTTGTATGGACAGCACACAGTGGAGTCTGGTCGACATGTTGTAATCACCTGGTCACTGTTTAATTTGGTGAAAAGTTTAAAGGTTTAAGGTCATCCTCTTTCAGAAATTGTTTCATCACATGACTTTACTTTGGGTCTTATTCAAAAAGGCACACCAGCAGTTCAGTGTCCTATAATATTCAGACTTCAGGGAATAGTTTTTAAGCCATTCTTTCACGGGTCCAGTTTGGAGTTTGGGGCGTTCCCAGTCCTGCCCTCACTCTAACAGTCTGAGCACTTTGCTATTACACCTGATTATAATTAGGAGTTTACAGCTATAAGATGACAACATGTTTCTCCAATCTCCAGTAATTTACTTGCAAGAATGATTTTTTTTTTTTGATGGCGACAACAACAGAAAGTAATTTAAGGAATCTCCTAAAGAGAGGAAGTGCTGAATATCAGCATGAACACGAACAAAATACCAAGAGGATGTAACATATGGATGAATGGACGGTTGAATAGACGGATGGATGGATGGACAGACGGGTGGATGGATGGACGGATGGATCGATAGTTGGATGGATAGACGGACGGGTGGACGAATAATGGGTTGGCGGATGGATGGAACGATGGATGGATGGATGGACAAATGGATGAACAGATTGGTGGATGGACCGGCGGTCGGAGGGATGGACGAGTTACTGAGCTTTATATCTACAGCTATATCTATGAAGCAGAACTGTCGAAGAACTTGTTGAAGACAAACATATAAAGACAGGCTGAAATAGTGAGGTGTAAAGTACAACCTGCAAACTCACTTAAGCATGATTTCACTGCATTACACACAATAAATGTCACTCAGTGTATCAAGTCAAATCAAGAGGAGAACGTCTAGTGGAATGTTAGTAGTGTTGAACTGGGAAGATCACAGCGTTGGGTTGTTCATCACTGTTGTGTTGTGTTGTGTTGTGTTGTGTTGGTGCACCTTCTACATGTATAGTTAGAGATTAGAGGTGATTTTGTACTATTTGTGCACTTTGTTATTCTCCAGCTCTTTACCAATACTCAGTTGCTGCGTACAACAACACTGACACCTGAGACTGGTATTTTTTATCCCCAAAATAACCCATGGATCTACACCCAAAAAAACAAAAGTTGATGGAGACCAAACACAGTCTCACAATTCTAATCTTAAAGTGAGGATGTTTTTGTTCTTAAGACAGAAGCCAGTGCCATTTCTCTCTCTGAGTGTCTTGTGTCAGGAATTCAGGTCATTATTATTATAACTTCTAGGTAAGAAATAATGAAGTTCCAAAAACTTCTTCATTTATTTTGTCACTGCTATGCTGGAAAAAACTTCTTAATTAATATGTACTTTGGGTTCATCGGAGTCAAAAAGAGTGGAGTGGAATCTGGGCGCATACCATCTGTAATTTCACTCTCTCTGTCTCTGTCTCTCTGTCTCTCTCTGTCTCTGTCTGTCTGTCTCTGTAGGAATCTGCTGTATGTATATCCGCAGAATCTGAACTTCAGCAGTAGACAAGGTTCTGTACGGAACATCGCCGTAAAGATACAGTTCATGGCGGGAGAGGACCCCAACCAAGCCATGCCAGTGAGTGTATACACACATACAGTACATACACACAC
Source organism: Tachysurus vachellii (assembly GCF_030014155.1). NCBI lineage: Eukaryota > Metazoa > Chordata > Actinopteri > Siluriformes > Bagridae > Tachysurus > Tachysurus vachellii. Next base: position 2,256,128 of record NC_083480.1, read on the forward strand.
ACACATACACACACACATATATACACACAAACACACACACATACACACACACATATACACCCCCCACACACATACACACACACACATATATACACACATATATACACACAAACACACACACATATACACCCCCACACAGACACACATATAAACACGCATATACACACACACACAGACACACACATATACACAGTGACATATACACACACACGAGAAATCTATGGCCTGAAGACTCTTTCACTGCTTTCCTAGGAAAACTAGTCACAGGCTTTTTGTCTGCCATCCAGTGACAGCTGAAATGTTGTTATATTTTCTTGTTATTTAAATGTGTAATTATGTGGATATGATTTATGTTTAGTTGTAAGAGTGGAAGACTCAGCCATTCTTTTAAGCACGTACAGTCTACAATAAATCAGCTGAACACGTGAACAGAGTTTTGGCTCAGTCGAGCAGGAACAAACACAGTTTGCACACATCACTCTGTGCTGGCCAAGGAGATGTTCTCGTTCACGCAGAACCCTGTGTGTGTGCTCGCTCCACAGCTCCATGGTCACGGATACAGGTTTTGTGCGTTAAAAAGACAGATCTTTGGTGTTGTACTGTGTATTAAATCACATTATTGCTATGGTGACGATTTGAACTGTGGACTTCAGCCTGGCAACATCTGAGCTTTACTTTACTAGTTCCATCATGTTCAGATCTGAATTCACTGCTGCTCCTGGAGCAAGATTTCTCAATATAACCATACACTCTGAGGATATAGCATACAGCTCTGAATTCCTGAATGGTCCCTGAGTTTTGCAGTTCACTTAAAAACAACTTCCATTTCGTTTAGCAAAGCAGGTACAAGAAATGTTCAGCTTGTGATAGAGGAGAATTCACAAAGCACTTTGACATGCTAAGATTTACCACAAGAGGGTTATATGAAGTAGATTGAATAGAAACGCCTGGGATTTGCTAGGAAAAGGCTGTGTGGATCAAGCAAAGTTGTGATGGACTCAAAAAGCTGCTGGATAGCTTGTAGATGTGCACCATGAGCTCAGGCTTTAACCCCTGTCTGGTCTGTGCTGAGATGTCTGCGAATTATTCCTGAGAGCATCTGCTTTTTATTTTGTTATTAGAAATGTTCATGTAAGTTCTACCTTCTATTGGTGTATTAATACTGCACGTATTAAGTGTGTTGATGTCTGTGGTTTTCCTGAAACAGGTCATATTCGGAAAATCTAGTTGTGCAGAGTTCTACAAAGAGGCGTACACACCCGTGATCTACCATGACAAGTAAGATCCCTGAAGATGAACCAATAAAGCAATGGAGCTTTTGTAATGTCTCAGTATTTCACACGCCAGTATTTCATTCGCTCTGTTTTTTTCCAGGTCTCCTGAATTCTATGAGGAAGTAAAGATGAAAATTCCCGCTAACCTGACTGACAATCACCACCTGCTGTTCACCTTCTACCACATCAGTTGTCAACCCAAGCAGAACACACCTTTAGAGACGCCTGTGGGCTACACGGTAAGAGCTCCTTCTGTTCATGACTGATTCACACAGCACAGCTTCTAGTTTCATCCTTGTGATACTGATACTGTTTCACCCTCTTACATGTATTTAAAAGGGACACAGACGTATCGATGTCCAGGTTATGCTTTTAGGTGTCTGTTGATGAGAGACTGTGCTCTTCTCTACAGTGGATTCCTCTGATGCAGCACGGTCGTCTGCGCACCGGATCCTTCGGTCTGCCCGTTTCTGTAGAGAAGCCTCCAGCCAGCTACTCAGTCCTCACCCCTGATGTAAGAACGTTGGACCAGGATACAGGATATTAGATTTTTAGCTTTGGTCTGAATGTATGTATGTATTTGTTTGTGTTTTAGGTACAGCTTCCAGGCATGAAGTGGGTGGACAATCACAAGGGAGTGTTCAATGTAGATGTGAGAGCTGCTTCCTCTGTTCACACTCAGGTATTAAATATAGATGGCAACATAGTCACTTATTCAAGACATGACCTCTGTGATGAAGTGAAGCTGTCACATCCTTCATCTGTGTGTCTGTGTGTGTGTCTGTGTGTGTGTGTGTGTGTGTCTGTGTGTGTCTGTGTGTGTCTGTGTGTGTCTGTGTGTGTCTGTGTGTGTCTGTGTGTGTCTGTGTGTGTCTGTCTGTGTGTGTGTCTGTGTGTGTGTGTCTGTGTGTGTGTGTCTGTGTGTGTGTGTCTGTGTGTGTGTGTGTGTCTGTGTGTGTGTCTGTGTGTGTCTGTGTGTGTCTGTGTAGGACCCACACCTGGACAAGTTCTTCACCTTGGTGTATGTTTTAGAGGAGTACTCTTTCCCGTTCCGACTGAAGGACGTGATCATCACCGAGGCCAACGTGGAGGCTGAACTCAAAGCCACTATGGCAGCCATGAAGGGAGCGCTTTTGGATACCTGTGTACGCTTCCTGCACCAGCTTCTGAACAAACTCATCCTCCTCATCGTCCACCCTCCCGTCATCGCCGGCCAGATCGGTGTGCACCCCTTTAATACCTCTTTACAATTTCATCAAGCTGTCTTTTTTCCTAAACTCTTTCTGTCCTACAACTCCTCCACAGTTAACTTGGGCCGTGCAGCCTTTGAAGCTATGGCACTCCTGGTCAACCAAATCCATAAGAATCTGGAAGGGAACCAGGATCAGCATGGCCGCAACAGCCTCTTGTCCTCTTATATCCACTACTGCTTCCATCTGCCCACCACTGAGCCTGTGCCACCCCCTACTGGTGAGCCACCTGACACGACTGTGCCAGCACACTTCACTGTACTTTCTAGCCTTTAAAGGAAAGCAGGATTAAAATGACCAAATAAATATACATGGAGAATGTAGGATTGATCAGTTAGTCCTTATTAATTCACATGACATCAACATTATTTTATCCTGTACAGAAAAAAACCCCAGATCAAGCTAATACACATCAGTGTTTATGCTCATGAAGCCTATAGTTCACAAAGCAGCAATGTTGCCTCAGGCCACATAAACAGACATGGAGCAAGAACAATGGCCACTTTTAATGGTGGCATGCTGTTAACACTCCACTTTTACCCTCAGTGAGCGGATCATCCTACGAGCTTCCTATCCAGTATGCGACATTGTCCCGGGCGACTGCTCGCCCCAGCAGTCTGCTCCTGGCCCGTTCCAAGAGCATCAGCAACTCTAACCCCGACCTGGCGTCCACACCGACCTCACCTGATGATGAAGTGCAGAGGATCATTGGCAGCAAGGTGGCCATTTTTCTGTCTTCTCCTTCAAGAAAATTCCTTTTGTTAATCTGAAATTATTTTTGGAGAATAGATTTAATGCCCAAAGGCTCTTTTGTCATTTTTCCTGCCTGCCCTCCTGCTGCTCGTCCTGTTTATGTGGGATGAAAGGAGCAGGCTCTTCCTGTTACTGCAGAATGTGGTGGAGAGTCTTTTCAGTGCAGAGCTGAAGGTTTTAGAGCGTCGCCTGCTCTGTGTCTGCTCCTAAATGTCTTGTTCTTCAGCTGACTGTATCTCCTGTGCTGCTGTGTGTTTGTGTTTGTGACCGGTGAATAAGCAGGGAATAGATCGCTCTCACTCCTGGGTAAACTCTGCTTATGCTCCTGGGGGCTCCAGGGCCGTGCTCCGGAGGAACCCCAACTCCAACTGTGAGCTGAAGCAGGTGCCGTTACTTACCCCATACGGGAGCCTCACCCCACCGTCCTCCTTTTATTACCTTATTACCCTCTCATCAACCCTGCACTGTCGTATTAATACCTTATTACCCCCTCATCACCCCTGCATTGTCGTATTAATACCTTATTACCCCCTCATCACCCCTGCATTGTCGTATTAATACCTTATTACCCCCTCATCACACCACTGTTGTCCCATCAATACATTATTACCCCCTCATCACCCCGATATTGTCGTATTAATACATTACCCTCTCATCAACCCTGCATTGTCGTATTATTACCTTATTACCCCCTTATCACCCTGCACTGTCATATTAATACCTTATTACCAACTCATCACCCTTGCATTGTTCTATTAATACATTATTACCCCCTCATCACCCCACACTGTCGTATTAATATCTTAAAACCCCCTCATCACACCACTGTTGTCCTATCAATACATTATTACCCCCTCATCACCCCAGTATTGTCCTATTAATACCTCATTACCCCCTCATCACCCCAGTATTGTCCTATTAATACCTCATTACCCCCTCATCACCCCAATATTGTCCTATTAATACCTCATTACCCCCTCATCACCCCAATATTGTCCTAGTAATACCTCATTACCCCCTCATCACCCCAATATTGTCCTATTAATACCTCATTACCCCCTCATCACTCCAATATTGTCCTATTAATACCTCATTACCCCCTCATCACTCCAATATTGTCCTATTAATACATTATTACCCCCTCATCACCCCAATATTGTTGTATTAATACATTATTACCCCCTCAGCACCCCTGCATTGTCCTTTTAATGCCTTTAATACCCATCATTACTCCCCACCATGTCCTATTATTACATTACACCCCATTGTACCTCCAGACTATTCCTCTGATGAGGCTGTTTGAATGTGTGTGCTGTTTGAATGCCTGAAAGTGTGTGTGCGCCTGAGCGGGTGTGTGTGCGCCTGAGCGGGTGTGTGTGCGCCTGAGCTTGTGTGTGCGTGCCTGAGCGCGTGTGTGCGTGCCTGAGCATGTGTGTGTGCGCGCGCCTGAGCGTGTGTGTGCGCACCTGATCGAGTGTGTGCGCACCTGAGCGTGTGTGTGCGGGCCTGAGCGTGTGTGCGGGCCTGAGCGTGTGTGCGGGCCTGAGCGTGTGTGCGGGCCTGAGCGTGTGTGCGGGCCTGAGCGTGTGTGCGGGCCTGAGCGTGTGTGCGGGCCTGAGCGTGTGTGCGGGCCTGAGCGTGTGTGCGGGCCTGAGCGTGAGTGCGGCCCTGAGCGTGAGTGCGGCCCTGAGCGTGAGTGCGGCCCTGAGCGTGTGTGCGCGCCTGAGCGTGTGTGCGCGCCTGAGCGTGTGTGCGGGCCTGAGCGTGTGTGCGGGCCTGTGCGTGTGCGCCTGAGCGTGTGTGCGTGTGCGCCTGAGCGTGTGCGCCTGAGCGTGTGTGCGTGTGCGCCTGAGCGTGTGTGCGTGTGCGCCTGAGCGTGTGTGCGTGCGGGCCTGAGCGTGTGTGCGTGCGGGCCTGAGCGTGTGTGCGTGCGGGCCTGAGCGTGTGTGCGTGCGGGCCTGAGCGTGTGTGCGCGTGCGCCTGAGCGTGTGTGCGCGTGCGCCTGAGCGTGTGTGCGTGCGGGCGCCTGAGCGCCTGTGCGTGCGGGCGCCTGAGCGCCTGAGCGTGCGTGTGCGCGCCTGAGCGTGTCAGATTCCCTCTTCTTCATCATCCTGCATCACCTCGTGCTTGTTCTACCTTTCATTGCTTTTGTCTTGAGTTTTTACACAGTGTTTGAGTGACATCACAAACACTGTGTAAAACATCAGGAAGTGTCTGATGGTTACTTCAGTACAAATGTGAATTCTTTCTTCATCTGTTCATGGATAAATGCTCATGTTAGCTTCTCTTCTTAAGGAACACCCCATATGATGAACTGATATAAACTGGGTGATATTTATCTACACTACCTTTTGTAGATCTTCCTGCTGTAGGTTTCTGCTGTTCTTCTACATGGAGCTTTTTAACCTAATCATTTTTTTAGTTGTTTCACCGTTTGGGATTTGTGTTTGCACAAGTTCCTGGTGTTCATCAGTGCATGCTCTTCCTTTCATCGTTTCCATTGTTTCTTTCATCCTCCTCATCCTCCTCATGCTCATTCACCATGGCCCCTGCTGCAGGCCAGTGAACGGGCTGCTAACCGCATGTCGGCGTTCGTCGAGAGCACCTCCTTACTCACACCTACCTTGAAACACGTGTCCAGGAAGGTAAAACAAACACTATTTTGATTTCTTATATTTCTCATATTCCTTGTTCATCTCATCATTTCTTTCATGTTACTAAGTGTGTGTGCATACTTGCTCATGTACGTACTTGATCGTGTGTGTGTGTGCATGTTAGAGGGATTGAGAGAGAGAGAGAGTGTGTGCATGTGCGTGTGGAGGGTGTGTGTTTGTGTTTTTAGGGTGCATGGATTCAGGGTGTGTGTGGAGTGTGCATGTGCGAGCATGTGTGTGAAGGGTGTGTGGATTCAGTGTGTGGAGTGTGCATGGATTTGGTGTGTGTGTGTGTTAATTAGTGCTCTCTCTGTCTAGCTATTGCATGAGGAATTGGCTCTACAGTGGGTAGTGAGCACCAGCACAGTGAGAGAGGCAGCGCTTCAGCAGGCCTGGTTTTTCTTCCAGCTCATAGTAAGTCTCTCTCTCTCTCTCTCTGTCTCTGTCTCTCTCTCTCTGTCCCTCTCCCTCGCTCTCTCTCACTCACTCTCTCTCTCTCTCTCACTCACTCACTCTCTCGCGCTCTCTCACTCACTCACTCCCTC
>NC_083480.1:2267603-2432603 GCF_030014155.1 Tachysurus vachellii
AACGATCCCTAACTTTATTTTTAAGATAATATTAATTCAGATTCTGTAAGGTATGTATATATCAGCGTATGACCTCCGCAGTGTGTTCTCACTGTCTGTTGTTTGTCAGGACGTCTTTCAGCAGTTTTCTATTCTGAAAGTCATTGTTTGTTTGTTTGTTTTTCTTTCTTAGACCCCTCACCTCAGCGTGTGCGCCACACTTCTGTAGTTTTTGATGAAGGTGATCCGGAGAACAGCACCATCAGTTCGTCTGTCGCTATGGCGATCGCCGGCTCACCGCTTCCGTATTCCAAAGTCAGTCCCTACGCACTGACTTCACTGGTGAGCAATATAATCCTGTTCTTTTGAAAATATTTCTCCCCTTCTGCAGTACTACTCTCTGCCACTAGGTGGCTTGCCTTTGCTTCTTTGTTCTTAAACATGAGACATTGAGCACAACGTTCACTTCATGAGAATATTGTAGGGAAATGAAGCCGTGTCATCTTTTAGCTTTGAGGAATGCTAAGAGCATCCTTTGTGACTGCTGAAACAGTCAGTGTATAGCAGTTACATGTTCGTGTGTGTGTTTAGTCGGGCCGTCAGGGCACTACTCTGTCCATCGAGTGCAGCAGGACTCTGCTGGTGTGTGTTCTGTGGGTGCTGAAGAATGCTGACGCGGCCTTGCTGGAGCGCTGGCTCTCAGAGCTGTCCGTACTGCACATCAACCGACTGCTCGACCTTCTTTACCTCGCCATCTCCTGCTTTGAGTACAAGGTACTTCACCCGAGGACTTGGGAGTCACTTATCCCGGACGTCTTAAAGCAAATGTCGAATAAAGGTTCACAATATACAAGAATATAACGCAAATTGTAGGAAGCAGCTGCCATTAACCAATTTTCTTTTTTGTGGTGTGTGTGTGTGTGTGTGTGTGTGTGTGTGTGTGTGTGTGCTTGCTCAGGGAAAGAAGGCTCTGGAGCGGATCAACAGTCTGACATTTAAGAAGTCTCAGGACATGAAAGCTCGTCTGGAGGAAGCCATCCTCGGCACGATCGGTGCTCGTCAGGAGATGGTCCGGCGCTGTCGGGGTAAATGTCTTTTGTGGGTACAGGATTAGAGGTTGAAAACTTTATTACACTACTGAAACACAAGTTATCTAGTGGCATCACTTGTGATCACTTGTGTGTGATTAACTAGGCCTTAACAGCATGGCTGCACCCATTTTCCACATCATGAGCTGTGCTGATTTCTTTGTCCTCATTTTGGTCAGGGATGTTGTACACCGCCTCTCACACCTAAACTCCACCAGCTTTACAGCTTGTTTACAGCCTCAACTTCATTATCGTCCTTGTGAGGTTGGAGAACTCATCTTCTAGTCTTCTGTTGCACAGTGTTGGTTCCTCCCAGCTAGCCAGTTTGTGTAAGGGTTTGTGATGTCAGGTTAGCTTAGTCTGCTAGCTCTTGAGGAGAAAGTAGAGGAAGAGTTGACAACCCTATGGAGTTATGCATGGATATGCATGAATGTTGTCTGGTGGCTAACTGGCTAAGAAACCTAACTGTAGACAAACTAGCCTTACACAGGCGAATGTTCTTGCTAGATTAGGGAAATGCTGGGGTTTGAACCCCGATCCTCTGATCAACAACCCAGACCCTTAACCGCTTGAGCCACAGTCTTAACTGTGTTTTCTGCAGAAAGGAGCCCTTATGGTGGCCAGGAGAATGTACGCTGGAGGAAGAATGTCACTCACTGGAGACAGAATACAGACCGAGTTGACAAGTAAGTCTTTTTTTTTTCTTTACAGAGATCCAGGTTGAAATTGTGTATGTAAGTCATCAGATGAGTTCATAGTGTATTCCTGTGTGTGAAGGTCTCTATTTTTGTGTGTGTGTCTGTGTGTAGAACAAAAGCAGAGATGGAGCAGGAGTCAGTGGTGGATGGAAACTTGGCAACTGAAGCTTCCTTAATTGTCTTGGACACTCTGGAGATCATCGTCAAAGTAAAGCTGTTCCTCATTCTGTTGCTGTTTGCTGCTCCTGGGCAACCGTTTATAATTATAAGTGTTATAAACTTGGAAGTGAATCTCTGATCCAAAAATGCATTTGTGTGTGTGTGTGTGTGTGTGTGTGTCTCAGACGGTGGAGCTGTCTGAGCAGAAGGAGAGTGTGCTGGGTGGAGTGCTGAGAGTACTTCTCCACAGCATGGCTGGCAACCAGAGCGCCCTTTTTCTACAACACTGCTTTACTACACAGAGAGCCCTGGTCTTTAAGGTGTGTATGTGTTTGTGTGTATGTGTTTGTGTGTATGTGTGTGTGTGTGTGTGTATTTGTGTGTGTGTGTATTTGTGTGTGTGTGTGTGTGTGTGTAAAAAAGATCAAGGTACTTGAAGTCTACATATAATTTACACTCACTGGCCACTTTATTAGGTCATTTCTGACCCTTTGTTTGGCTCAGAGCCGAACTCGAGATTCATCAGACCAGGTGATTTTTTCCAATAACTATATATATATATATATATATATATATAAAATCCTGTTCTTAGCTGACCTGACGATGTGTAGTAGAACCTGATGTGGCCTGATGAAGCTCATCTGTTTCAGTGTTAAAGTGTTTTACATTAACATGAGGAGATGGTTTCCCCTTGACCACTTTGGTACACAGTTCTTTTTCTTTAGCCGTCCCGTCAGTTCAGCCCAGTCTGGCCAGAGTTCATGAGCTCTCTCATTAAAAGGCTTTTCTGCTCTGAACTGCTGCTCACTGAATGTTTGTGGTCTCAGAGACTGTTGTTTGTTCCACACTGTTTCTCCTGCTACTCGAGCCCCTTGATTGGCTGATCAGATGGTTGCATGAATGGTGTTTCTAATAAAGTGGCCAGTGAGTTTCTGTAACAAGCACTTTGGGTTGTTAACAAATTGCCAACAATGCAGTTGTGAAAAATATTCCATTGCTGTGTTTTCTTTAATGTGTACATTCTAGAGCAGATAGAGCACAGTGTGTATGCACAGTGTGTATGCAGTGTGTATATAAATAACAGTGGAGTTAATGTTGTAAAAATACTGACAGTGATCTATTTCTAAACTATAATATTCTGAGATATTACATTAAAATGACAGACACTGTACTCTTATTTACTCCAGCAGTATTACCATGTCCTTAATGGTGTGTGTGTGTGTGTGTGTATATCTGTGTGTGTGTCCGTGTGTGTGTACCTGGGTGCGTGTGTGTACCTGTGTGCATATTTGTGTCTGTGTGTGTATGTGTGCGTGTGTGTATGTGTGCGTGTGTTTGTGTGTGTGTATATATCTGTGTATCTGCGTGTTTGTGTGGGTATCTGTGTGTGTATATCTGCGTATCTGTGTGTGTGTTCATGTGTATATCTGTGTGTGTGTATCTGTGTTTGTATATCTGTGTATCTCTGTGTGTGTGTGTATCTGTGTATATATGTGTGTGTGTGTATATCTGTGTATGTGTGTGTATTTCTGTGTGTGTGTATCTGTGTGTGTGTGTGTGTATATCTGTGTATCTGTGTGTGTGTGTGTGTGTGTGTGTGTGTGTATGTATATCTGTGTATCTGTGTGTGTATCTGTGTGTGTGTGTGTGTGTGTGTGTGTGTGTGTGTGTATGTATATCTGTGTGTACAGTTCCCAGAGATGCTGTTTGAGGAGGACACGGAGCTGTGTGCTGATCTTTGTCTGCGTTTACTGCGTCACTGCAGCAGCAGTATCAGCTCTGTCCGCAGTCACGCCAGTGCTTCACTCTACCTGCTCATGAGACAGAACTTTGAGATCGGCAATGTGAGACACGAGCACTCAGACCTAGGACTCAAACATACTCTGAGTGTAAACATACATGTAAGGAGTGAGAACAGAACAGTCAGTAGTTCATTTGGTTTCTTCCTACAGAACTTTGCACGAGTGAAGATGCAGGTCACCATGTCTCTATCATCACTGGTCGGCACCTCCCAAAACTTCAACGAAGAACATCTCCGCCGCTCCCTCAAGACCATTCTCACCTATGCAGAAGAAGATCTGGAGCTTCGAGACTCACCCTTCCCAGAGCAGGTTCTACTCCCACACCGTCACACAGTCCTCTGTCTTCACCTGTCAGTACGTCTTCTTTCTTCTCGGGTTCTTAGCTTTTTAGTTTTCCCGGCAGGTCCAGGACCTTGTGTTCAACCTGCACATGATTCTCACTGACACAGTGAAGATGAAGGAACATCAGCAGGACCCTGAGATGCTTCTCGACCTCATGTACAGGTGAGCTGTCTCATCCTAGAGCTGTACATCTGTATAAAGCTAGCCATGTGTGTACATCCACTTTTTTGTTTTTGTGGATAAGGATCGCCAAAGGCTACCAGAACTCTCCAGACCTGCGTCTCACCTGGCTACAGAACATGGCTGGAAAGCACTCGGAGAGAGGAAACCATGCTGAAGCTGCACACTGCCTGGTCCACAGTGCCGCCCTCGTAGCCGAGTACCTCAACATGCTGGAGGACTGTCGCTACCTCCCCATCGGCTGCGTCACTTTCCAGGTAGGGCAGTTTTGTTTGCTTAAATTTGTACAATCTTGGGAAAATTAAAATTGAAAGTATTTATAAGGGGCTTAGTGGTTAGCACGTTCACCTCACATCTCCAGGGTTGGTGGTTCGATTCCCGCCTCCGCCTTGTGTGTGTGGAGTTTGCATGTTCTCCCCGTGCCTCGGGGGTTTCCTCCGGGTACTCCGGTTTCCTCCCCCGGTCCAAAGACATGCATGGTAGGTTGATTGGCATCTCTGGGAAAAATTGTCCCTGGTGTGTCATTGCGTGAGTGAATGAGAGTGTGTGTGTGTGCCCTGCGATGGGTTGGCACTCCGTCCAGGGTGTATCCTGCCTTGATGCCCGATGACGCCTGAGATAGACACAGGCTCCCCGTGACCCGAGGTAGTTCGGATAAGTGGTAGAAGATGAGTGAGTGAGAGTATTTATAAGGGCCTAAATACCAGACATTCCTCACTAGTCGCTATAAACAAACAGATCACTTCAGGTGACACATCAGAATTCAATATTTAGTCATTTTTCCTCATAAAGTAAACAAGGAAAAATACACCTCCACGATTATTACTTATCAGCCAGGTGTTACTAATAAAATACACAGGATTAGTTCATCATTAAGAAGTGTAACTGAGTCTATAAATGCAGTCATGAAGTAAGGACATCAGCCCTGACCTCAGAGAAGCCGTAGTAGCTGCTCATCTATGTGATAAAGGCCAAACTACAGTGATCAGGGTTGTTTACAGATGGAGAGCCATGAAGGCAGCTGCCAGGTGTCAGGAGAGAAAATCTGAGCCTCCAGCAGGAGAAAAAAGGAAAAGACTAAAAAGACAAACACTAAAAACAACACCGTACAACACAATAAACGAGCAGACATCCCAATAACTTAATAGAGACTGGAACAAACCCTGACAAAGACTGAGCAGAGAAAATCACTAATCAATAGGAGAATGTGTATAGGAGAAATAATCAGAGGAACAGAAAAGGGGGAAATATGGTAGAGAGCAACAGGTCAGGTGTGGCAAGAATACGGGAGGAAAACCACAACACAAACAAAAGCACATAATAATGAGAGCGATAAATAACTACTCCTGCCAGATGGCCCTCTGGTGGTCAGATGGGGAAACGTCCAAGCAGCCCCTGACACCAGGAGTGAGTCAAGTCAGACCTCTTAATTCTCAGAGATATAAACATATACACATGTGACCTACAGCATAATAAAGCATAATAAATGATTATAGTTGTGAGAACAAGTATGACTTTCATGGAAGGGTAGCCAGGAAAATGCCCCGTCTCTCTAAACAAAATATAGAGCACAGCTTAACATACCACAAAGCTCTGGAACAATATCCTCTGGGCTGCTCAGACCAAGGTGGAGATGTTTTGTCATGATGCTGTGCACAAGGTTTGGTGAAACCCACACACAGTTTATCACCACAAACACCTCATTAAAAAGTGTCAGACCTGTTGGGGAAGATTGGGGCTTGTTTTACAGCCACAGGATCTGGGAAACTGTGATGAACTAAGCTCATCTGAAATCGGGTCAGTGATCCCGAACACAGCAGCAAACCCACACTCGAATCTCTAAGTAAGAAAAAAGTGGTTCTTCATGCTACTGAATTATATGGCGGTGTTATATTTATTCCACCTGGTTTCCGAATGTTGGATTTGACTTTTTGGGAAAAAATCTGTTTTTTGTCATCATTTGAGGCTCATAGAAGTGAGGAGCATAGTGCAGGATGGTGTACTAGGGTGAAATGTAAATGGAGCCCAGTTGTTTATGTGTTCTAATTTAGTGTGATGATTCATGTGCTTTATATATGTTTATATGCGAGTCAGATTTTTAAATAGTGCACGTTGGTGTAAATGTGCTCACGTGTTTCATGGGTGTGGATACACAGAGTATCTCCTCTAACGTACTGGAGGAGTCTGCTGTGTCTGATGACATCCTTTCCCCGGAGGAAGAGGGCATCTGTGCAGGGAAATATTTCAGTGAGGTTGGACTGGTGGGGTTACTGGAACAAGCAGCAGCCTCCTTTAATATGGTGAGGGCATCGAGTCAACCTTCTCACTACTCCATTAAATAGACCATTCTTAATGCCTGCATATAGGTTCTGTAATATATATATATATAGAGTGTGTGTGAGTGTGTTTTACGTGAATAACTGGTGGCTTGTGTGTAACCCAGGCTGGTATGTATGAAGCCATAAATGAAGTCTATAAGATTCTCTGCCCCATCCATGAGGCCAACAGAGACTTTAAGAAGCTGGCCTCCATCCACGGCAAGCTGCAGGACGCCTTCAACAAGATCTACAATCAGGTCTGTCGAGTGACTTTGTTTTCACCCACAGTTACAAGTCCACTGGATGCCAGCAGTCAGTAAAGCTACACTTTATTCACTTCCATCAAAACTTAAAGTGGCTAATAATTAGTCAGTGGTATTGACAAACAGCTAGCAAGACTTAACACTGGTGTTTCTTCTAGCACTTTCTACCCCCTGTATTCTCTGAAGGGTTATTGATCACATATCCCTTTTATTCTCTTGTGTTCATGTGCTGTTCCGGTTGTGTGTGCAGAGTTCAGGATGGGAGGTAGAACTATTAACACCACATCTGTAATCTACATCTGTTTTATTGCGTTTATCATATGATAAATGTCAGCATTTTCTCTCACACACTCCTCTTCCTCGTCTTTTTGTTTGTTTTTTTTTCCCCCCACCGTTATCTCCTTGTCCTGCACTGTGATGGATGGACGTCTCTGGTGAGTGCAATAAAAAAAAGCTACTATTGCCTCATATGGTCCTCAGAAATATTCCCTTTTACACACTTTTGTAAGAACTTTTCCCAAGAATGACACAAGAATGATCTTTTTCCTCCTTCTCTCTCACCCCCATCCCCCCACCCTTTTCTCGCTTTCTATCCGTCTGTCTCTCTATCTATCTCTTCCTCTGTTCATTTTTCCTTCCTCCTGCAGGGTGTAGAGGATGTTTGGGACGTATTTCCGTGTGGGTTTTTATGGCTGCCGCTTTGGTGATCTAGATGAACAGGAGTTTGTGTATAAGGAGCCTTCTATCACGAAACTGGCTGAGATTTCACACAGGCTGGAGGCGAGTCACACTGAAAATGAAGAAATTTGTCACACATTCCTTCTGACTCATAACATATTAACAGGCAAATTAAATAAATTGATTTTTACCCTGCTATAATGATTAGGAGTTCTACTCTGAACGCTTTGGTGATGAAGTTGTGGAGATTATTAAGGACTCCAACCCTGTGGACAAGAACAAACTGGACCCCAATAAGGTCAGACTCAGAAGTACTTCATTTACTTCTGTGATCATTTTGCTGCCAAAAGTTTTGTTTGATCAATTTTTTTATTTTATTTTTTAAACGCTGAACCTTGTGTTTGTGTTTGTGTGCTGGTCGGCAGGCGTATCTACAAATTACATACGTGGAGCCCTTCTTCGACACGTACGAGCTGAAGGAGCGCATCACGTATTTCGACAAGAACTACAACCTGCGCATGTTCATGTACTGCACACCGTTTACTCTAGACGGCCGTGCGCACGGTGATCTGCACGAGCAGTACAAACGGAAGACCATCCTGACCACCTCACATGCCTTCCCTTACATCAAGACCCGCATCAACGTCATCCAAAAGGAAGAGGTACCTGCACGTATAGGGCTGGGGGTTGGGATTGTACTGTACGTGTGTGCCTTTGGTTTGTCTGTTCAAACCCCAATCTCTCCGTTCTCTCAGATAATCCTCGTTCCCATCGAAGTGGCTATTGAGGACATGCAGAAGAAGACACAGGAGCTTGCCTTTGCCACACACCAGGACCCTTCAGACTCCAAGATGCTGCAGATGGTGCTTCAAGGCTGCGTGGGCACCACTGTTAACCAGGCAAGCTTAATACACCATGTTCTGTTGTGTATTTAGTTATATGTACATGTATAAACTTCACTAACATCATTGGTGTCTTCAGGGTCCTCTCGAGGTGGCCCAGGTATTCCTGTCTGAAATTCCAGAAGATCCAAAACTCTTTCGACATCATAACAAACTGCGTCTTTGCTTCAAGGACTTAATGAAGAGGTGAAGACAGACACACACATACACAAACACACACACACTTGCAGTTACTTACCATAATTATCCACAATTACAGATGTGAGGATGCCTTGAGGAAGAACAAGGCTCTGATTGGACCGGACCAGAAGGAGTACCACAGGGAACTAGAGAGGAACTACAGTAAGCTGAAGGAGGCTCTGTGTCCTCTCATTAACCGCAAGATCCCTCAGCTCTATCGAGCCGTTCAGATCCTGCCTACCACACCTACACATAGGTAATGCAGCACTTGAACCAACTCATTATATTTTTAAATACTGGGCTTAAAAACTCCTGCACTCTTTTTTCAGGAGTCGGGTTTGTAGGCCTGTAAGGGGAAAAAAGCCAGACAGCAGACTAATAATTCCTTCTTCTATACTTGACCATGTCGTGAGCTTCAGCTTGGCTTTGACGAATGTCTTATTTATATCCAAGTGCCATTTTTAAAAGCCTGTATTTATGTATAATAGCTTGCCAAGTAAAAAAAACTTTACCCCGGCAAATGCTTGACTTTCATGATTTAGTCACATTATCATTGTGAAATTCCACGTAAAAGCCTAGCAGCATGACACAGGTGTGTATAAGGATGTCTTGTGTCTATCTGTGGATCTGAAGACAAATACACGTGTCTCATTCTTGTCTTCAGGTCCACAGATAGGTTTGTTTATGTATTAGTATGTGTGTATGCACACAGACTCACACACACACTCACACTAGCACACAGACACACACAGACTCACACACACACACTCACACTAGCACACAGACACACAGACTCACTCACACACACACAGACTCACTCACACACACACAGACTCACTCACACACACACAGACTCTCACACACACACAGACTCTCACACACACAGACACACACAGACTCACACACACAGACTCACTCACACTAGCACACAGACTCACTCACACACACACACAGACTCACTCACAGACACAGACTCACTCACTCACACACACACACAGACTCTCACACACACACACACACAGAGACTCACACACTCACATTAGCACACAGACTCACACACACAGACTCTCTCACACACACACACACACACACACACTCACATTAGCACACAGACTCACACACACAGACTCTCTCACACACACACACACACACACACACTCACATTAGCACACAGACTCACACACACACACAAACTCACACACACTCACATTAGCACACAGACTCTCACACACACACACACAGACTCACACACACACAGACTCACACACACTCACACTAGCACACAGAAGGGATATGCTGTTGATCTGATATATTTCTCTGCTCCCTGGTTGTGAGCATCATTTTCCTTACATTCTGCCTCCTCACTCACTCAGATCTCTGACATCTGTCTCCCTCTTTCTTCTCATGCTACAGGAATTCTCTTGGCAGGTCCAGTTTTCGGCGGACAGACTGTTAAATAACACCAAAAAGAGAAGTCGGGCCAACCCCCTCGGCCAGGCTCCAGACTGCTTTCTCCTACACTGGGCATGAGCCCTCTGCTGTCGAACGTATGTTTACTCAGAAGGGTTATCTATGGTATAAACACAGCCTTGTTGGCTCTCCAGAGGCAGGGCAGTGATGGCTCAGGCTGCCTCGAGGGACTCGCTTCAAAAATGAGTCCTCTTCAGGCAGACTGCTGATAATTTTAGGTTTTGCTGAACATGGGAATCTAAATAGTCTGCTGCACTTCCTTCTTTTCTTGTTTTGTGTGTGTGTGTGTGTGTGTGTGTGTCCATCTGTTTGAGAGAAATGAGTCAAGAGCCCTGTAGTGTGGGGTAAGAAACTGCTTGCACTTTGTGAATCTGAGCCCAACCAAAGCTTTAATGTTTCACCAACATGCCCCAAGATAACATTTATCTGTTTTCAGAATGTTTAAACATCTTATTTCTCTCCCAAGGCTCTGGGAGTGAGGATGATAACTGCTTCAAAACCTCCTCCTCCCTAAGCGCTAAGTGGCTTGGCTCAAACTGTTGGACTTTTACATTCCCACGTTAATCATTTACCTCGTATGCCGATGTCTACAGACCACATGGAGAAACCTGGAGTTTGGGGCATCGTATAGAAATATAAAGCGGAGCTTGAATGGGCTCTGACACTGCACTGTTAAAGATTTACACTGTGTTCATAGATCTGCACTCACTCCAGTACATTCATGAGTTTTTGTTTGTTTGTTTGTTGTTTTTTTGGTTTAAAAATGTATGTAATGCACAAAGACGTAATGTCACTTTCTGTATTAGAACAAGCGTGAGTGGAGAGAGGAGAAACATGATCCGGTGGTGGGAAGCTGCAGGAGTGTACAGTCTCACTCTTCATTCAACTACTGATAGTCTTTATATTAACATCGCTAATTGAATTTTATTGCCCATGTGATGCCTGCTGTTTATTTCTGCTACTGTTGCTAACTATTTTTTATTTCTGTACATTTCTCTTTTTTACTAATTGTATTAAATTTCTTAATCCGTACACCTTTGGAGTGGTTCATTACTAAATCCAGTTTATATTTGAGCTCCTGGTTCACCCTCGGGCTGCTGTCTCTGTCTGTCTGGAGTTTTTTTATTTTTTATTTTTTATATGATCTCTGTGTCTGTGTGCTTTTCGTCCAGGTTCATCCTGTCTAGTAAAAACATGTCTAGGAAAATTGACTACTTTAAATTACCCCTGCATATCAGACAGTTTATGAATGTGTGTGTATGGTGCTATGTGATGCCCTGGTGCCCCATCTAGGGTGTGTTCCTGCTTCACACCCAGTGTTCAGGGGGTTCGTGCTGTGGAGGATAAAGTGAATACTCCAGATGAGTGAAGAAATTGTGTTTTAAATTTTTTGTGTGTTTGTTTGTAATGAATATATTTACACGTGACCATGGTAGGGTTTTCTATTATTTTTCAGTTTAACTGCTGTGAAACAGAAGATTTGGGATTTCACTGATGTTAGCTGTTGCTTTTAGTGACCACAGTAATGTGAATGAAGTGTTACAATAATGAAAACTGCCAGGTTTGTCCACCACACAGAGCAGAAATTCTGGATTATTCTTCACTCTTAAATACAACCCAGATTTTTTTTTATGCCTATATTTAATGTCCACGTGTGGTTCATTTTCTGATGTATTCCAAATGTAGGATATTCCCTAAGTACATTACACATGTATGGAATCAGCCTACAGTATGTAGTGCATGGTGGGTAAAACCACCTGTCCCTTTATAGTGCATCAGGAAACACAAGCCGAGCTTCATCCTCCAGAAACCCAGCGAGATGCTGCTTAAAGCTCTTCAACTTCGTGAGCTGTAGGTTTTAATCACACTTGGCTTCTCCAAGGGAAAATATGATGTCATGTGTGAGCAGCCCACCGTCCTGTGCTCCAATAAAGATGAAGCTCTAAAGAGAGGACAGGATTTGGGGGATTTTATGTTGAAGATGATCATGAGCACAGGGTTTTAATGACGGAGAAATAAGAAGCATTGCGTTACATTGCATTAGTCTATGTTTAGAAGATTTAGACAGGAAAAAAAAACAAGACAGTCTCAGGATACAGTCTGTGGACAACAAAGCAAGGCGTTTGTGTAGGAGCTGCTGATGGTTTGGTCTTGTCCCCTTTAAGAGCAGAGGGAGGGGGATTTGTCCTCATGCTCTGGCTGCAGTGTTTTTGTCTTGCTGTCAGTGAGATTGCTGGCCTTACACGGCTAAAGGGACAAGGAAAGGGTAAGAGTCGCCTTAATATCCACTTTTATTTAAAGTATTTAAGCAGGTGTGAATAGACACGCTTTTTAATTGCGTTTGGCATGGTGATGTCATGTTTACATTGTTATCCGGGTACTACGAAGGAAGTAACGGGATGCTGTCTGGTGATGGCCATGTCTTCTCCATGGAAGCTGTCGGAAAATAATGTTCAATATTAATCACAGTTTAACTGTTAGACAAAGAGAAGGAAGCGATTAGTTACCGGAGCGCACCGGAGCGCAGCGGAGCGCGCAATGACTACAGTATAATATCTCAAAAAGAAAAGCTCTTGTACAGATCAGAAAAACCTATTGTGCTTCCCTGCTGTCTGAAAGGAGGTGAATTTATGTTACAGTTTATTTGTTTTGAAGTGTAATTTATTCCCTGTTAGGGATCCAGAGGAAGGAGAAACGTGCGCCTTTAATCTGGGGGTGAAAATAAATAAAATTTGAGTTGGTAAATAGGCTGTAATTCGCTTCATGCGATTGAAGAATATTTTACGCGGTTTTTTGTTGTTTATTCGGATTTTTTTTTGGTGTAAATTGATCGCTCAGGGGAGAGGGGTGGAGAGGGGTGGAACCGCTGGTTTCGGAGAGTTTTCATTATTTCCAGATGTTGAGTAGATTCCTTGCGGATCCGCTGCTTTTAGAGTGGTCACTAGTCTATTGTTTAATCTTTATGCTCCTGTCACTTCCTTCGTGCATGAAATAGTTGAAATCATTTTCAAAGTAGTCTTTCAAGCAAACTGGAGCTTGTGGGAACTTTTGTGGAGAAAAACAGACTGATCTAAAAAGGAAAAAAGAGCAAGACCTCAAACGTTTCTAGTCGCGTGTGGACCCTCAATCCTGCACCTTTATCATGTCTTTATCATTTTAACCTAGAAATGTGCAAATAGTCTAGAAGCTTTATTCTAAAAATCACATTTTCTAACTAAACTGCACAATAACTTGATATTTTGAAATAAAGTCAAACTGGTCAAATTTGTTTCTTAGTATCACTGAAATAGCTGGAAAATGTTAAGAAATAAGTTTACGAATTTATTTATTTATTTTTTCCCCTCTTATAATAAATACTCAATTTGACCACAGTCGTGTTCACTATAGTGATAGTGTTGTCACTATCACTTGTTTTCTGTATCTGTTTTTTTTATAGCCGTTTATAAAAGTACAGATCATGTTAAAAATAGAAATGAGTCCCACTCAAGTGACAGTGAGAATTACATCAAGTATTTCTTCAAATCGCATATTTCACATATCATCCCAAATTACCCCCCTGGGAGCAATAAGCCACCTCTATAACTACACTAGGACCATAACAATATAAAGTATCACTCTCCCGATATGTCGTGATGTGTATCTGTATCTAACAACAGACTCAAAGGAAATAAATTAATACTTATATTTTATCAGGCATAATAAACATTTAAACTTAATCCAGCTCACAGCTGAAAAAAGTAGCTTCATGTTTATCTCAAGTCAAGGGGAAAAAAAGGCTTCTCATAATGAGTGATGAGTTAAAAACATTATCGGGTTCCAAATCTGACAGATCCATTAGATGTATCATATGGATCCAGTGAAATAATACATTTACATTTGGTATAATGATAAACCTTTTCTATCTACTACACTCACTGAGCACGAGGACACCTCATTCATGCAGTTATCTAATTAGCCAATTGTGTGGCAAATCATGCCCATGCAGCCACCAGCAGCTTCAGCTTCAAAATATAATCTCAGTGATTTTGTGCCTTGTTGATGAGAGAGATCACCAGAAAATGGCCAGGCTGGTTGGAGCTGACAGAACTGCCGCAGTAACTCAGAGAACAACTCTGTACAGCTGAGTTGAGCAGAAAATCATCTCAGAATGTAAAACACTTTAAACCTTAAGTCAAGGAGGCTGAGACTGCAATGAGCACAGACTCATCCAAACTGGTCAGGTGAAGATGAAGAAACGCAGCTTGGTGAGATGAATCTGGATTTCTGCTGAAGCTCACAGATGGTAGAGTCAGAATTCATCACTAACTGCATGAATCCATGGACTCGAGCTGCCTTGTGTGAACGTTCCAGGCTGGTGAAGGTGGTGTAATGGTGTGTGGAAGGTTTTCTCAGCACGCTTTGGTCTGGTATTGTTTGGTATGAGTATCGTTGCTGATCACGTGCTTCCACAGTTTAACATCTTCTAGTAGCTTCTTCCAGCATGAAGATGCAACATGTCACAAAGCAAAAGTGTCTCAAACTGGTTTCATGAACATTACAGTGAGTTCACTGTCCTTCAGTGGCCTTCCCAGTTTCTCTGATTCCAGTAGATCATCTTTGAGATGTGGTAGAACTGGAGATTGACAGCATGAAAGTTCTCCTCTAAAATCTGCAGGAATTGCTTAGTGTAATCATGTCAACATGGGGCAGAATCTCAAAGGATGGTTTAAGTATATGATTTCATGCATTTCACTGTTGCTTCTTGATTAAATCGATGGGTAACTTCATGTACTTTAAATAATTATTAGTTGATGTCTATTGTCATGACTATTTACATGCCTTATATTTTTTCTGTATGGCAGCAGCACAGTGTAGCACAAACCATAATTTTTCAACCAAAGCTGATTCAAACATCTAAATCTTAATAAAACGATAGAAGCAGCATTATGGCTGTAATGTCTTACACATCTTAGGAATGTCTATTACCCACTATTTACACGGACGTGTTAATTAGCATTTTTTCTCCAATCAGGAGAAAAATTTAAAGTAATTGACATATATACCAGTTTACTGTGTTCAATCTTGTGTGCTCTGTATTTGGAACCAGTCTCCATGTCAAGTACATCAGCAATGCATTATGGGAAAAGCGAACCCTGTAGCAGTTGTGACTATTCCTACTACGATGTTATGTATAATAAAAGAACCAGTCAACTTTTCACTAAATTTCCTAAAGTAATAAGGCAGTAAAATGACCAGATGATCCAGTATGCTAACATTACCAAGACTGAACTATAGTTTAAATAAAGAATGCAGTTTTTGTCATCACTTTGCCAGAATGTTGTTGTGTCGTGTGTCTGTAGTTGAGGGACAATTCGGGGATCGATTAATTAAATCTTTGCTATTTTAAATCAAAAATGATAGCATTAACATACTGTACACATTCCTCAGCTGCTAAGAGCCTGAAGCCTGAATGTGTGTGTACTCTTTAGTATGAGACGCTCTCTGACCTCATTCCACCCCCATTTGGTTTACATGACCATTTGGTGTGTGCTTAACAAGCTCAAGACCACAGTGTTACTTTAATGACACATAAGTACTGTTTATATTCATTTACTCATTTTGCATATGTACAAGTTTATTCCCTCATCATTTTCCATAAATTTCTTCTTGATTTTCACCACTTTTCCTGAAGTATCCTACTCCAGACGGCTTTTCTCTATCCTTCACCGCCCCTAATCCCCCTGATTCTCCTAGGAATTCTCTACATTTGGGTTTTTTCTTTTCTTCTTGTTGCTTTAGCAATTCCTGTTGTCCCACCCATGTACTGTTTCCTGTTAGAGGTCAGTGCTGTGGCCAATAATGTGATGACGTGCGTTTCTCTCTCTCTCTCTCTCTCTCTCTCTCTCTCTCTCTCTCTCTCTCTCTCTCTTTTTCTTTCTCAGTCTCTCACTCCTGCAGTAACGTGAGCAGGGTGAGGCCCCAGAGCTCTGGCTGCTACACCATACCCCTCCCTAATGTAAAAAGCAGCCCCTGTGTGTGTGTGTGAGTGTGTGTGTGTGTGTGTGCATGTGTGCGTGTGTGTGTGTGTGTGTGTGCATGTGTGTGTGTGTGTGTGTTTGGGTTGATCTGTGGTGAGTTCAGATAGGAAGGATTTTGGCTTTCAGTAATAGCTTTTAGAATAGAAGTAATTTATTTATGGAAATACAGTAAATGATAAATAAAGCATAAAACAGAAGCAGAAGAAAGTCTAAAAATAAAAAAAAAAACCCAAACATATTAAAAAAGCCACTTAAAGCAAATGGAACAAAAATACGTCTTAAGAGATTTATTAAAATTACGGAAAGTTTGAGAGGCGTATAGAACTCATATTTATTATGAGTATTTCAGGGTGTCGGTGTATTCACTGAAGATACAACAGTCCCCTTGGATTTGAATTTTTCATTTTGTCCTCAGAATAGCCCAAAGTTCTCTGAGATTCTAGAAATCCTTATATTACAGTAGAGGGATAATAGATGTGAAATAAAAGTAGAGGTACTGATTCATTTGACCAGACGGTTTCCTCCACCTCAGCTAATCCATGTGTGTGTAGCTCATTTCAGCATTTCAGCACATGTAACTTTGTTGACCTGATTTATGGAAATCTACTTGAATTTCTTTAACAAAGTTGGGGGTAAAAATTTCATACACAACGTAGTGTTTAACAACCTTCTAGAGGCTTCTGCAGTGTCCTGTTATGGCCCAGTTTTTTTCTCTGTAGTCTCCTAATCTTTATTTTCCTCCATAACTGGGCGAAGGAGTGACTACAACATGTAGATGATCTCCTAGATTAAGGCAGTTTAATTTGCACGGAGAGGTTTGTTATGATTGTATTATTATTATTCAGGTTCCAAGCTTCAGCTAAGCTTCTTTTAAACCTCTGCTCTTCCCCCAATTTTAACTTTTTGCAGTTTTTACAAAGCTATTGCCAATTAGACTGAAAGATTTACTGCTGGGGTTATTTTATTTTTAAATTAGGAAATTTCAATTTGCACCTTTTTCTGTCCCAGGTACCAGGGTGGTGCAGTGGGTAACATTCCCATGTCATAGCTCCAGAGTTCCTGGTTTGATCCTGAGCTCGGGTTACTGCATGGTACTGTGTGTGGGGTTCTCTGGGGTGGAGTGATGGCATATGGATTTTAATGTCTCCACACATCTCTTGTTGCTTTCCTCACTCCGCTAATTTTACTGTTTCTTTTCTAGTCCGCTTCTAGATTCTTCTCATTCTGCCCGTTTACTCTTTATATCAGTTCCTTCTGATCTTTGCTTCTCCTAAGCTATGTAGGGAGGAAGTGGGGGACTTGTACTCTATCTATGTCCCAGGGGATCTGCAGCTCCCTTTCCTGTAACTCTTTCTGACCTGTACCTAAATGCATTTACTGGTAATTAGTCATGGCTCTATACACTGACTTCATAGTTAGATTGAGCTTGTCGAGGGAGAAGATATAATGTTCTCTTATAGTGAGTTAACAGTCAGTTTAACTTATGTGAACAAATGTGTATTGAGGTCATAAGTGATTTTACTTTACCTCACATTACTGCATTACATTTAATTCTTTATTTTTATAAGTTCATTAAACAGTTGAGCACTTGATATTCTGCAGTACTTTATTTTTTATGTTATTGAAGACACTGTTGAAGGGGGAGTGAAAGAACAGTTTAATCACCACATGATACTGTGTATCAGTGAAAGAATGAGACCTCTCAGTGTACAAGAGTCTTCAGGCAATCTTTCTCTCTCTCTCTCTCTCTCTCTCTCTCTCTCTCTCTCTCTCTCTCTCTCTCTCTCTCTCTCCCTCTCCCTCTCTCTCTCTCTCTCTCTCTCTCTCTCTCTCTCTCTTTCTCTCTAACTCGCTCTGTCTTTCTCACTTTCTCTCCTTCGCTATTAAAACCAGCTGCAGAGTCCAGAATGAATGGTGCTTTTGTGATCGGCATGTCACTTTTTTCTTCTTCAAGAGACTCTCTCTCTCTCTCTCTCTCTCTCTCTCTCTCTCTCTCTCTCTCTCTCTCTCTCTGACATGACACAACTGCTGGAACAATATAACTCAATGTTCTCAGCTTTCAGCATGATGCTGTTCCATTATGGAATAATTTCACAAGCCCACTAACATTTCAATTTTCATTTTGTGCCCTTTCATCAGTGGGTAGATGAAGAATTCATTCTGATGGAAAACAAGAGATCCTAATCATTTTAATCATAATGATGAAGGAGTCGTCTTGGCCGTAGCCTTTACAAACTCAGACAGGATCACGGATTAAAGGAAAATATTAATAGTGCTGTAGTAAGGTGTCAGGATACCACAAGCTGTTAATCATGGGAATCGTTTTCCCATAACATTTCTTTAGTTGGTGTTTTGCTGCTGCTTCTGATGATGATGATGATTATAGCGGTGATGGTGGTGATGATGGTGGTGGTGTTGGTGATGGTGGTGGTGGTGATGATGGTGGTGGTGATGATGGTGATGGTGGTGTTGGCAGAGAATGCTGACGTCTAAGAGGTTGCTTCAAAATCCTTCCGTACCAATTTAATTGGGTTGTGATCTGATAACTGCAAAGGTCCTTGTGCTCTGGGGATGGGGCGAGTCATCCTGAAGGATAGCACTCCCTGTACGATCGTAATGTTTTGTCATAGTATAAAGATGATCATTTTGCTCTCACAGCTCTGCATCATCAAAAAAAAACCTATTGCTTTCAAAACAGCAGTTGTATAAATATGATCACCATCAGAGAAATCAAACTGTGATGGCATCAAAGACAGTGTAGTAAATAACATCAGTGATGCCACTCTGACAAAGTCAGGTATAAAGTGAGAGCGTTACCATTAAACCCTGATGAGTTCCTCTATGATTATGTTCGTCAAGCACGAGCTGTCATTGTGAGGTGGTGTCTTTTGGTGGTGATGGAAAGACTGGCCTGGATTTGTGCATGTTAATTTATTCCAGCTTCAGGAGTTTGAGTCATAAGAAGCATTTGTTAATAAACATTAGTCATTACCACCATCACTTCATACCTCTTTCTGTACAAACACCCGGTTTAACACAACATCTCATTTCATGACCAAAACACATTGGAAGGCCTCACATTTGCCTTCCTGAGACAATACTGAACTGGTTTAAAGCATGAAATTTATTACTCAATTCTGTGTTACACATTTAAATGAACTTCAATCAAACATATTAACACAAAATATACAATTCCTTTTGTCGTTTATGGTCCGTAGATCTCATTTACATGGAATAAAACCATATTTCTGATACGAAAACATTTGATAAAGTGTCGAATTTGACACCAAGGACAACAGTTAAATGAGAACAAGGTCAATCTGAGCAGGAAGACTCAGCAGAACCCCAACAACTGGTGTCGTTATAGTAAATGTACAAAAGCATATGGACCGATTGCTTTAGTTTAATTTGTTTTGTAATGTATAATTTTGCCTTGATTCCAGTAGCATGACTGTGCAGAACAGACCACATATAAGAAGGGAGAACGATTTCAAATACAAACTGTTAGATGAATTAAACAAATAAAATAACCTGAACATTAGTTATTAGTCCATAACGTTAGAGAAATAGCGTGACTCGTTAATACAGGCTCAGACCTCTTATACAGGCCTCTGAAAGTGAAATGTGGCTCGCTGTGTTGGATCTGATGTGTGATTTTACTGCACATTGTGGCTTTGGTTTAGTTTGATATACTGTACAATTTCTAATTGAATTGAACAACTGCCTCCTATCCACTGGGTTTGGAGCATGAATGTAACTGATCTGGACACAAATTATGTACGCAGTTGTCATTGGAGCTGTGGACATTCGTAGTTGTGCTGGTGATGGAAACCAAGTGGAACATTTATGCAGAAATGCTGAAGAATACATTTTGTGTCAAACAATAAACAATGTGCTGTATTTATAGTTTGCTCCACACTGAGTGCTGTAGTGTAGAGTCTGAAAAAAGTGAACTCAGTAGTGACTAATGCTTGTTTACCGAAAAAAATAAATAAATAATAAGGCAACTGTGCTCAGTGTTAGTGTGCTGAGTTTTCCCAGACATCAGAAGGACTTGGCAAGCCTCATGTTGTTGTGGACCTGGGCAAGGGGGAGGTGTGGTGTTTGTGATGGTAAGCAGTAGGGATGTAGAACCCAGCAGCTTCTCTAACACAGAGATGGTATTTGACTACAGATAACGGTCCACTTTTGGCTGCATGTTTATATTTTTATGCATTTCTACTCAGGGTGTGTGATATTCCTGGTGTGGTGCTGGGAAGAATCACACACATGGTCATTACACATCTGCATGTAATTCACAGAAGCCAGTGCTGGACTGTGCTGCTCATAAATTCCATATTTTTTCCTCCAAAACTGAGGCACCATCTTGAAGGAAGGGAGGAGAGCAGAAAGAGGACAGGGAAGCGCGGTTGACGCTGGGTGGAGAGGTGGAGATGTAGCACTGTGAATCATTTCTGCAGTGAGGAAACGCCTTAAAACCTGACCCCAAAAACAGGCATATATTCTTTGGGTGCAAAGAAGGTATTTCTGAGTTTGAAGAAAGGTGCTCCAGTTTGGAAGAAAGAAATGGTTTGGAATTTCTAACACAAAACTCTTTTGTATTTTATGCTTCAGGAGACTTGTTGTCTGTGTATAATTCAGCTTACATAGCTAAAAATAGCTAAAAAAAACAGCTCTGATATGGGGCATCTGAGAATGCCAAATTGTTGGAGATATGTTTCCTTCCTTTACAGGCAAGAAGAGTTATGGACGCTGGTACGGAACTTAGGGAGGGAAACTGAAGCGTTTAATATCTGTTGCTGGATGTTTTTTAACCTCACTCTCTCACTCATTCATTTTCTACCGCTTATCCGAACTACCTCGGGTCACGGGGAGTCTGTGCCTATCTCAGGCGTCATCTGGTATCAAGGCAGGATACACCCTGGACGGAGTGCCAACCCATCACAGGGCACACACACACACTCTCATTCACTCACACAATCACACACTACGGACAATTTTCCAGAGATGCCAATCAACCTACCATGTATGTCTTTGGACCGGGGGAGGAAACCGGAGTACCCGGAGGAAACCCCCGAGGCACGGGGAGAACATGCAAACTCCACACACACAAGGCGGAGGCGGGAATCGAACCCCCAACCCTGGAGGTGTGAGGCGAACGTGCTAACCACTAAGCCACTATGCCCCCCCGTTTTTTAACCTACATATTAACCACATATTATTGAAATCCCCCATACAGCTTCCTATAGAGGGGACGGGCAACACCATGGTCTGTTCAGTATCAGCCCAGTTAAACACTGTTTATGTTGTGCTGTAGAGGGGAGAAGGTCACTGCTTCATGCGTGCAAACACTCACATACACACATACCATACCATAAGCGTTCAGACTAATAGTGCTCTGCTCTGGGCAATCACACTGCTGGCATGAGTGGGGGAGGGTTGTTTGGAATACGGGGCAAAGCATTGGGGGACGGAAGCAGAAGCAAGGAAACAAGTAATTAAGAACTTTGAATGTCTTAGGTTGGGCAGTAGAGGCAGATGGAGAGGAGAAAAAGAGGTGGAGGGTCTTTAGGAAAAGGATAGAGAGACCAAAGCATGCTGAGAGCAGAAAACATAATGGACGATACTGAGATGTTTGTCATACTGGTGGACTCTAATTATACCTTTATCATCTGCTTTCTTGGTAAAGTTTGTCCTCTACCCCTCTGCTAGGTTTTGAACACACACACATTTAGATAGGGTATACAGTATATAAAGGAATGTAGCAAAAAATCACAGAAGAAAACACATTCAGATGAATGTTCTCGTGGGTATGTCTCTTCTCAGAAGCCCGACATGCACCTTAGATGTTTTCAATTCAAGGTCATATAATATCATCCATCTAGACTTGTAGTAGGCAAGAGTATTAGAGAAAGAGCAACCGAATATAACGGAGAAAAAAAAAAAGGATTGTTTTTACACTGAAAAGGTCACAATATACTGTGTGATTTTCATCTGTGTTTCCCGAGTGCCCTAGATTTCCTGGTGCGGCCTTGGGTAGGCTCAGGGTAAAGGTTTTAGAGTGAAACAGAACACAGGGCCCGTGTTTGAACAGAAAATATTGATCATGGCCGAACTCAATCAAGCGGACAAAGGGCTTTCAGATCTGTAAATCGTACTAATCTGGTGAATTTCTTCATGAAAGAAACAAGGGAGACTCATGTGACTCATGTGTACAACACTCCCAACCTCCTTCCCCCACAGTAATTACCTACTGTACAACATTAATCTCTGACACGGATGCTCCAGCTCCTGTAACCATATGCAAATTGAAGAGGATACAGGATCAAGTCTACAGGATATTTAATGTAATCTTATTGTATGCAAAATATTCTAAAGATAACATGAATAAATGCACCCATTCTCTGCATCCGAGCATGTTTTGTTTGGCCCAACTTTTGTAAACGTGGAATGGGTCTCTGCTGGAGTTGGGATGCACCACTGAGAGGCAGGAAGGAGAAAGAGGAGACAGCAGTCATCTGCAAACTCCTGATCCTCAGCTGACTAGAAGGAGGGGAGAGAACGAGGGGGAGGTTTTGGAATAGCAAAAATAAAGAAAAAGTTGGGTAGAGGTGGAAGGCGAGAGAAAGAGAGAGAGCCTGAGAGTCTTGTGCTTACTTTTTCCAGCACCTCCATATGGAGAACTATCAAGAGAGAAATGATTCCTAATAAGGTTGTAACGAGAGGCGCTTTCTCCACAAGTCACTGGACCTGCCAGGAAAAGTTTCCTTTCCATTCTGTCTTTGAGAATCAGAAACAAACAGAAAATCCCAGCAGTGGAGAGAGAAAGCAAACCGAGTGAAAAAGGTTCTTATGTTCTGCAGTGGGTAGATTTAAATCATAACAAACCCACATTACACACTGTCAGATGCTGACTATTGGCTTCCCCCTCTGCCTTTGAAAGAAAGAGACACAATCACACACCAGGGCCATTTGTTTAAGACCCCACATTAAGGTGTTTTTTTTTCTGAGTGAAGGCAGCTGGCCTTACATGTCACTGAATGAATGATGAGAAAGCTGCCCATGACTTGTATGCATTAACATCTCTCTCTCTCTCTCTCTCTCTCTCTCTCTCTCTTGCTGTCTCTCTTGCTCTCTCTCTCTCTCTCGCTCTCTCTCTCTCTCTCTCTTGCTGTCTCTCTTGCTCTCTCTCTCACTCTCTCTCTCTCTCTCTCTCTCTCTCTCTCTCTCTCACTCTCTCTCTCACTCTCTCTCTCTCTCTCTCTCTCTTGCTGTCTCTCTTGCTCTCTCTCTCTCGCTCTCTCTCTCTCTCTCTCTCTCTCTCTCTCTCTCTCTCTCTCTCTCTCTCTCTCTCTCTCTCTCTCTCTCTCTCTCTCTCTCTCTCTCTCTCTCTTGCTGTCTCTCTTGCTCTCTCTCTCTCTCTCTCTCTCTCTCTCTCTCTCTCTCTCTCTCTCTCTCTTGCTGTCTCTCTTGCTCTCTCTCTCTCTCTCTCTCTCTCTCTCTCTCTCTTGCTGTCTCTCTTGCTCTCTCTCTCGCTCTCTCGCTCTCTCTCTTTTGCTGTCTCTCTTGCTCTCTCTCTCTCTCTCTCTCTCTCTCTCTCTCTCTCTCTCTCTCTCTCTCTCTCTCTCTCTCTCTCTCTCTCTCTCACTCTTTGTCCTTTTTTAGGTTTTGTATGTGATGTTGTTACAGGAGGTTGCTATTAAATCATGGCTCAAGTGTTACATATGGACACCAGCTTTCCAGGTTGGATATTTTTGCATTATACATCTTATCATTGTTATCTTTTATTATAGATAGATAGATAGATAGATAGCTCTATCTTTGCTGGTTTTTATTAAACCAGTTTTTCAGGGACAGTCACTGAACTGAGACTATTTAAGCCTCTGGAAACAGATAGCTATTACAATATTATAACAATTTGTTAACTAAAACTTAAATAATAAATTGATTTTAGATTGAATAGATTTTAGCCTTCTTTATATGTGAGCATGCTCTTTACACTGATGAAAACTGTATAAGCATTATCTGAAGAAAATCATAGTATATGCTCTTTAACATTCATAAATCATAGATCATAAAATATGGCTTATAGACAAGTTATAACATAAAAGGAGATGTCACATTTTTTGTTAGATTTTGTTAACAGACGACACTAAAAAGTGTGTTGTTCTCAGCATCCCCAGTCTTTCCAAATTATAGCTGCTATTATTTTCTAAAAATATTTATAAATTGATATACCGTACTTACTACATATATTAGCATTGTTAACTGTCTATAGCTTGTCAATGATGATGTTCTCTGTTGTCAAGAGAAGATATAAAAGTGAGATTTATGCTGTTTTAATGTCGATTACCCCACGCTGCAGGGAAGATTAACTCTACAGTCCCCACTTCCTTGCACCCGAAGGACACAGAAGCTCCTTACTCAGTAGAGACTCCCTATGGTTACCGTCTGGATCTGGACTTCCTTAAATATGTTAATGACATTGAAAAGGGTAATACTATAAAGAGGGTCCCTGTTCAGCGACGTCCACGCTATGGTTCTCTGCCCCGTGGTTATGGTTACACTGGCTCATGGTGGACCTCCACTGAGTCACTGTGCTCCAATGCCAGCATGGATAGCCGCCACTCATCCTACTCATACTGTGCACCGGGCTTTCACACTTCTCAGCGCCCCAATTTCAGCATGGCCCGTGTGGAGAAGACTCTGCTAGATGCACGAAGAAAGCTAGAGGAAGAGAAGGACACTCGTTTTTCCAACTTAGGCAGCATGCACAGCAGTGTTGCTGGCTCCAACACCTCCCTCTCCAGTGCCCACAGCTTCAATCGTGCCCAGGGTGGGGGAGGTTCCTACACACCTGCCAGCTCAGGTCTGTCTACACCTGTATCACCCACCCCAGCCCACCTACAGCATGTACGTGAGCAAATGGCCATGGCCCTTAGGAAGATCCGGGATCTGGAAGAGCAAGTGAAGACCATTCCCGTATTGCAAGTGAAAATCTCTGTGCTGCAGGAGGAAAAGCGACAGCTTAGTGTGCAACTTAAAAGCCAGAAATTCCTGGGCCACACACTTGGGTTCAGTCGTGGACGGCCACGTGGAGAGCTCTACATTGACATCCCAGAGGAGGGTGTGGAGTCTGGAACCAGTAAGGTGGAGGAGGGACTCTCACCCACCACGCCTGATGGCTCACGTCAGGACTCTGGCTGTGAGATAGAAGATACCGTTATTGTGGGCAGTGTTCGGCCAGGAATGAGAAAGGAGGTTCGAACCATTGCCGTGGGTCCGGACAGTACAGAAAAAAATACTTGCCATGTGGGTGTAGGTGTGAGGGAAGAAGACTTGGGCATTCTGCCAGAGATGGAAGTTCTGAAGTCCAAGGTGGGCCAGTTGGAGGTGCAGTTGAGAAAGACTGTGCATCAGCTACAGAGTGCCCAAATGCAGGTGGAGGCAGTGCAGAAAGAAAGGCAGGGTGGGAACATGCAGGCTGATCATGCTGTGAGGGCCACTAGCCTGGGCTGGCAGCAGCAGCATGACCAGGGAGGTACTGGCCTCCACACACTGGTCAGCTTCACTCAGCAAGGCCAGCAGAAGCAGCAGAGGACAGTGGGGATCCAGGTGTATACACTAGAGCAGCCTATGGTTATGCTTAGGACTCAGCAATGCAGCAATTCCACCAGGCCTCTGTCTGCCCCCCTCCCAGAGGGAAATCCTCACAGAGGATATGCAGAGCCACTGAGGGCAGAAGGTACGTATTGATACCTCAGTACCGATCCTGCCTTTCATATGTGTACCTGTGAAAGTGTAGATTTCAGTGTTAAATCTTGTTTTTTTGCGTTCTCCTTCTGGTTACGGTCACAGAATCAATTGCAATAAGCTCCAAACAAGTACGAGAGGTCCTAAGAAGTGAATTGTCCACATCAGTGCCGGTCACCAGTGCTTCCAGTGCTATGGAGACAACTGCAGTCAACTACAGTCAAGCAGCTCCTCTTTGCCAGAGGCTGAGGGATGTAGAACAGAAACAGCAGTTGGCCACAGAAGTTCCCTCACATGAGAGCGTGCCCCAACCAGGTAGGTCTTTTGTCACTCATCCATTCAAAGATATGTATATGTATCTCACTAGGTTTTTAAACAGTAATATTAATGTTCTTTATTTCTTTCAAAGCCTCTCCTCATTCCAGCTTGAGGTCAATCATGAAACATAAGGCAGACAGAGAACCATGCTCTTCTTCAACCCAGAAAAATCTGCAGTTCATAGGAGTAAATGGAGGGTAAATGAATATGTATTATACAAATGTTTCCATTTTTACTGTGTAAATATTATATAAACTGTTATTTTCTAGACTTAAGTTAGTTTGTTTTTGCTAACTATTTGATGAACGCTGTAATTATACTTATGAACTACAGGTATGAGTCCACCTCATCAGAGAGCAGTTCTGAGAGCTCAGATGATGAGAGTGATGCAAGTGAATATCATGAAGCCACTGAGAAACTACCCGAATCTCCAGCTCATCATCCCCAGGCTACCTCTGTCAGCAGCTCCTCTACTTCTGTCCCTGTAATTCCTGAATCTTCAGAGACAGTGAATTCCCAGCACAGCAATGCACCTGTTTTACTCAGCGAGGGCTCAGGTCTGCATAGCATCACCCAATCACCAGCCTTGGACACAGCCACATGTCACGTTAAGTCACCAGCCTCAGATTCTGACAAATCTCAGGAGACTGTTATCCTGTCAGCAGAATCAGATTCTAGAATCAGATACCAATATACCACACAAAATACTGCCATTTGCCCTGAACACAGTTCCAATGACTCAACAGTCTGCATGGCATCGGAACAAACTGTTAATCAACCCCAGACCACTAGCTTGGATAGCCAGCAAAAGTCTCTCCAGCCAGAATCCTCCTGCCTTACCACTCAACAACCCACTGCTATGTCACATACCACTGGTGCTTCTTATCCAGATGATAGCCAGTCACAAACCACTGACCTCACTCCATACCAGCAAACTGTGCAGTTGAAGGCTTCAGATTCTTCTGACCAACAGGACACAGGCAAATCTCCAGTCAGTAGTCCGAATGAAACCACCAGCTCCAACAAAACACATAAACAAGAAAGCAGGTATGATACAAAAAAAAAGTATATTACAAAATAATATTTTTGGAAAATATTACAAAATTGTTGTATGTATAAAAGAACAATGAGTTCAACTAATGAATGGCTCTTCAGTTTCAGAGAACTGAGTGAAAGCTTCATGACAGCTCTTCATACCTTGCAGAAAGCACTTGGTGAACCAAATGCTTTTAGCCAACAGGGGGCGGTATGTAATTCTGTCACTATGTAGATAATAAATAACACAATATAACAGCTACTAGTGATTTGAAAGTGTTGGGCAGGCGACATGCTATATATGCTATATGGCCAAAGGTTTGTGGACACCTGTCTGTTACCATTATATGTGGTTCTTCTCCAAACTCTTCCTCCCCAAACTTACACAAAATGAAATCCAAGCAACCAAACAGTTTGAATTTGGAGGCTATTGCATTACAGTTTCCCTTGGAAACTGGAACTCAGAGACTCGACCCCTGTTGCATCACGGCAATGAACCTGTACACAAAGCACAGAGCTCCATGAAGACATGGTGTGTGAAGGTTGGAGTAGAAAATCTGGAGTGTCCTGCACTGAGCCCTGACTCTGACTCAACCCCACTGAACACCGACTGAACCCCAGACCTCCTCACTCTTACACCATCAGTGTCTGATCTCACTAATGCTCTTGTAGCTGAATGAACATAAATCCACACAGACTCGCTCCATCATCTAGTGGAAAGACTTCACAGAAGAGAAGAGAGGAGCTGATTATAACAGGAAAGGAAATTAGAATATGGAATGAGATGTTCAAGGAGCACATATGAGTCAAAACCTGATGTTTAGGTGTCCAAAAACCTTTGACAATATTCTGTATTTATAAGAAAAAAGCAAAACTGTAAATATTACTAAAATAAGCTGTAGTGAGCATACAAATTACACTACACATTCAAGATGTACCAAGAAAATAGATGGTTAGTAAGTATTTAGTTGTTTAGTTTTGTGAGTTTATTTCTTGATGTGTTTCCCTCCTGACAAATGAAGACATCATTAGGAAAGAATGATTTATGGGGTATTTGTTAATTTATACCACCGAGTTCTCACTGGACCTACTGATGTCTATAAGATGAGTTCCCATACATTTATAGATTCCTAACTGTACTAACTACATGGCAGCAGACAGTTTGGATTAAAGGCATCATTTGTCTTGTTCTCAACATAAATCTGTCTATAAGGATGAAAGTTGACAATATATATTTTTCCCCACTGCTCACTGTACTGTTTATTTAGGCATGTTCTTAGCTGTTGATTTGGGTTTGTGAATGGCAGCTTGCCTGGATTTAGTTTTGTAAATCTTACAGGATCTGTTGAAACTGGTTCATAGACTATGCTTTAGCAGCTGCTGAACAGCGTGATTTGTCTGTGTTCATTCATCATTATCTGCCAACAGAAAACTAAAGCTGAAATTGTTTCATTTGAATGTTTATGATCTTTGTTCTTGATGCACCTGAAGTGTTCAGCACTCACTATTTAGTTGTTTTTCTAGCTGCTGCTTGCTGTTAGATGGTAATTAACACAATATAACTCACAGAAGCAGCCCTGTTTGTAACTGGGATTTAGTCACTGTCCTTTTCATAAGGTGTTCCTTTTATTTAATTCCAAAAGTGTGTACATTCCTTACGGTCAACCCCATTCCCATTGCTTTTATCTTTTTTACCCCACATTTGCTCCAGTCACCTACACTGTGCATGCATTTGAAGTGTTTCCCAACTATTCTTCTTCCAGAGAACAGCCTATACCACAGTGTTACAGGAGTGGCTGCGTGTGTCATGTCATAAATCTGCGGACACAGCGGTGGTCAGAGCCTACATGGATGCCTTTGCCTCTGTCTCACCTCAGCTGCTGGAGTTTGTGATCAATATGGCTGATGGGAATGGAAACACAGCACTGCACTACACTGTCTCCCACTCCAACTTCCCTGTGGTTAAACTGTTGCTGGACACAGGTCAGTCTTGTGAAGGACCCTTTTTGATCCTGTATCGTTTATAAGTAACATAGAGACAGTGTTGCTTTTGTTCACTAGTTGACAAAATCTCTGTGTGCTTTATTCAGGTCTCTGTAATGCAGATAAGCAGAACAAGGCTGGCTACACGGCTATCATGCTGACAGCTCTGGCTGCGTTTCACTCCGAAAATGACCTTCAGACAGTTCTGCAGCTGCTTCGTACTGGAGATGTTAATGCCAAAGCTAGCCAGGTGCGCCCCCTACTGGTCGAAGCGTGCAGCTCAATTCGTTTAAATGTGCATAATCTCTCTAATGAGCCAGTAAAAGATGGTGAAAACACAAGTGTTTTCTTGTAATAATATTTACTAGGAAAATCATTAAGTAAAATATTTTAATTAACATGGGACCTACTGCGCTCTTGAGTTCTGCCAAAACAAGAGCTTCCCATAGAGTTTGTTCCCGTACAGACATAATATTTTCATTTTTCTCAAGTGATCACAAGTGTACAACTGAGGCAGATGTTAAAAACAAGTATTAATGATGTTTTTGTGTGTTTTTGCACACAGGCTGGGCAAACAGCTTTAATGCTGGCAGTGAGTCACGGCAGAGGAGACATGGTAAGAGCTTTACTGTGCTGCGGTGCTCAGGTCAATCTGCAGGACGATGATGGCTCCACTGCCCTCATGTGTGCCTGTGAGCATGGCCACGTGGACATTGTGCGCCAGCTGCTGTCTGTGCCAGGCTGTGATGCTACTCTCACTGATAACGTGAGTGATCTGTCTATTCCTCACTGGTGCATGTGGTATTTCATAATTTCACTTATATTATATGTTCATATACATGTGTATATTGTTTCCAAAATATTCACAAAAGTTTCTTTGTGAACTTTTTTCTCTCAGGATGGCAGCACTGCTCTTTCCATAGCACTTGAGGCGAGTCAGAATGACATTGCCGTGCTTCTCTATGCCCATCTTAATTTTGCCAAACCTCCTTCTCCTGTAAGCAAACTCACATGTATTTGATATTATTATGGAAATTAAGGATGTTTTGAATTGTGTCTACCTCTTAGAGTAATTATTTACCTCTGTATGTTTTTATTACCCTTAGGTGTCTCCGAAGTCTCAGATAGTGGGATCCCCGCCTTCTTCCTCTGAAATCCTAAAATGAAACTCTACGGCTGATTCCTGTATGGATATATACGCAGTGTAATAGTGTGTACAGTTGATCTGTGCAAATGTATTTGTTTATATATATCTCCACGGTTATTATCACTTAATTCTATGCTACTGCATTTACACATGTGCCTTTACACATGACTTTCCAAACCTGGGGCCTCATTTATTAAATCCCAATTTCTAGTGATATCGTCTGATTTTACAAACTTTGGACCGATGGGCCTGAACTATGAAACCTGAAACTTTTCTTATTATAAAATGTTTCTATCCTTATTCTTGAATAAGGTTTTGTTCTTGAGTTTTGTTCTTGAATAAAATCTTGAGTATAAAAACAGAAACTCACATGCCAGAAAAAGGATAGTTAAGCATAAGGGGCATCAGGGTTTTACTGACATTGAACTTCTCAGTAAATAAACAGCCAGACGAGGAAATAAATCAAAACGCCTTTAGTAGCTGTTAGAGAAGAGACATAACCAGTGAACTTTTATACAGAGCACTTTACGTAAACATTAACGTCACCTTGACAACAGGAATTGAATATTGGTGCTGAGGCAATAAAAGAGAAGAATAAAATATCCTGTATTCACAAGAAGTTTCAGGAATTATACTATATACTGTGTGCCATATATCTATACATATATCTGTCCGTATACGTTTGACCATACATGTCATTATGAAACGTCCAGTTTACTAAACTGCAGATTTCAGATCAATATTTTAAGTACTAAAAATTTTAATACTAGCTATAAAGACATTTGGGTTTGTTTGAGGTTTGTTTATTGGTTTATTTGTTTGTTTTTTTAACACTGAAGGTGGGACAATCCATACATTAAGTGGTGTCCTGATGATCATGTTGTGTAGTCGAGGCCTGCAGCTCCGAGGAACGCTGCCTGTCAAAAGGTTCTTGCTCTTGAAGCAACAAAGTGCTTTTTAACTTGGATTTAAAGTCAGCTCCATATTTATTGGAGCACCTTTATGAAAATACATGTTTCCAACAATCCAAAAGCTACCAAAGTTTCAAACAACTGAGTGACATGCCTGTGTCTGATCAGAGCACCAGATGGTATAACAACATCTTGTGCTTCTGACTTTTGATGCACTTCTCTTAATAAATGAGGCCCTGGTTTCTAATGCCACAGTGCTTCGAGAGTTGATCACCTGATTCTGTAGACTATCTAGAATTGATCCTGTTTAAAATTGGCCTCTGAATAAGATATAATACATCAGATATTTTACAGTAATGGTTTATTACCACTGGCTCTTCTAACCAAGCTGTTTTCCAGTATGTTATTTTACAGAAAACTTCTACAGAAGTCCCACATCAGCATGAAGTTGCTTATTTTCTTCAACTAATTAGATCGATGTAGAAGTTTGTTTACCTGTCTGAAAAATACAAAGTCATTCATTACTCTGTGACTATAATTCACTCATTTATTCATCTTTACATTTACAGCATTTAGCAGACGCCCTCATCCAGAGTGACTTACATTTTTTAATCTCATTTTTATACAACTGAGCAGTTGAGGGTTAAGGGCCTTGCTCAGGGGCCCCTGCAGTGGCAGCTTAGTGGACGTAGGAATTAAACTCACAACCTTCCGATTGGTAGCCCAACACCTTAACCACTAGGCTACCACATCCCACATCCACATCTTTAGGAGGTGTTTTATCCTGGTCAGGGTCACAGTAGATTCAAGGCTTATCCTGGGATCACTGAGTATGAGGCAGGAATACAGCTCGGATCAAGCACCAGTTTACTTACAGTCTTGTGTTATTTTTATTCACAAATCAATAATAGCTGTCGTTTTTTACACATATAAAGCAATGGCACAAATAGAATCAATACGGCTTTGTTCTGTGTGACAACACACAGCAATATTACACGTGCTCCATGTTTATCGACTGTGGAATGGACTTCATTAGCTGTACTTGTATTGTGTAGTTTGAATGTGTACTTTATGCCTCAACATTTTAGGTTTCACGTCACACTGAAAAGAATTACATCCCAAATGGCACAACAACTTGGTCCCAAGTTTTCCAAAACCACTATGTATGTGTGTGCGTGTGCGTGTGTGTGTGTGTGTGTGTGTGTGTGTGTGTTTGTGTGTAATATAAGTGGTTGACTGCATTAAGGTACTAAATTGTACGGGGAAAGTGGCTACATGTGTTTTCTAATGACTGGATGAGCTGCTGTGGAAGAATCTGGTGAAGTTTGATGCTAAAATAATCAGCACTGTAAATTATGGGGCTCCTTCATCAGTTTCTGCTCTTTTGTGGGTCAAGAAAGTGTAAAAAAAGGCTTAGAACTATTGATGAAGAATGTGCTGTATAAGATTTTCAGAAATAAGGATAATATATGCCGTGTCCAAACTTTTAATTGCTTTTCTATACAATTTTTAGCTTTTTGAAACACGGCCAAACATTGTGTACTATTATGACTATTATGATTTTTTTTACACACACTTTTATCACTAGTTTAGAAATTTATTTGTTCTATAATCTTTTCTATTTGTTTTATTCAGACTATCTCTAACTTTATATCTTTATTTGTGACAACTATGTATGTCTTTTTGGCACCTTTGACGCTTTATTTGTAATTAGCATTTATAAATAAATCCTCACTTTGTTATGATTGTGTCTCTTTTCTTGAGAAATAAATGTACATTTCTCTGCATGTAACATCTTTGTTAAACATGTGGGATGTTATTTGTGGTGAAAGCCACACTGAAACACTTTATGGAAAGCCTTTCCAGAAGAGTGGAGATGATTATAAAAGGACAGTGTTAATTTAAATTAATGCATGCTTTTGTTTGTGTTCAGTGGTCAGCTGAATACATACATTTATATAGTATACAGGAAAACATTTTACATTTATTATTATACATTATATTTTGACATGGACTTTTCAGAATAGTGTAAAGTGAGCATTTCAGTGTTGTTGCATCTCTCAGCTTCCACCGTCTAATTTTATATTTATTATTATAAAATGTTCTTATCCTTATTAATTTTTGCACTTAAAAAATCCTGAATAAAAAGAGAGACATAAATGTCAGAAAAAAAGACAGGCATAAGGGACATTAGGTTTTTAATGACATTTAACTTACTTTAAAATGCTTGCTTTATTTAAGTAAGTCCACATGACACAGCAGAATGTGCTGATTGAGGTGATACTCAAGGGTGGAGCATCAAGATAGCGTGTGTGTATTCAGCAGATAAGAACTGTGATGCCATTTGATTGCCTAGACTTTCTAAAACCTGCAACTAAAGAACAAAACTCATTTTAGAAGATTTGTAACACATGCTAAATAGCGACTATTCAAATCAAATACTGCACACATCGGATTTAATTGGCTAAGCTACAAATGTCTGCTACAGTCAAAGGAGGTCTGGAGAGATAACACACTTATCACTGGGCGAGGTCAAACTTTACCAGGAAAGAGTCTCCATGAACATTGGGTTCATGCAGTGATGGCACAGAATGTACAGCCTGTCTCACTCTTTACATCAAAATAAAAATAAATAGTGATCAGCTTTTAAAAATAATCAGTCTGACAGCATTACTTCTTATAACAACAACAACAACAACAACAACAATAATAATAATAATAATAATAATAATAATATAATGATGAAAAATATATTATTATTATTATTATTATTATTATTATTATTATTATTATTATTATTATTAATATACCAGTCTGAAACATTACCTCTTTTAACAACAACAACAACAACAACAATAATAATAATAATAATAAAATAAAATATTAATATAATATGTAATAATAAGAAGAGCTATGAAAATATGAGCTGGCATGTTTTCAAACATTTTAAAAATGTTATTATTATTATTATTATTATTATCAGTAGTGTTGTTGTTGTTGTTGTTGTTGTTGTTGTTATATGACTTTATCAGCTTGTCACAGCACAGCTTTTAACTGTATACCCGTTGTTTTATTAGGTAAGCCTAAATTTTTACCAATCTGTGTAT
Source organism: Tachysurus vachellii (assembly GCF_030014155.1). Classification (NCBI taxonomy): domain Eukaryota; kingdom Metazoa; phylum Chordata; class Actinopteri; order Siluriformes; family Bagridae; genus Tachysurus; species Tachysurus vachellii. The sequence continues at coordinate 2,301,934 of NC_083480.1, forward strand.
CACATTTTCTTCTTCTTCTTCTTCTTCTTCTTCTTCTTATTATTATTATTATTATTATTATTATTATTATTATTATTATTATTATTATTATTATCCAAAGCCATAACGAACCCCAAAACATACCGTGTGGACCCCACCAATTTCAAGGTATTTATTGTTGTCAAATTGTTTTGAAATGATGTGTTTGTATGTTGTATTTATGTATTATGACGTTTTCATATCTAACATGTTTTAGATCATCTCGCACAACATGCTTGTGGTCTTTGCCTTGCTGTTTCCCAATGACTTCACCCCTGAAGTCCATGTTTCCTATGGACAAGTTCCTCAGACAGGTCAATCAGGCTCTCTCCGAGAAATACCGTTAAAGTCTCCTCTGTCTGTATTCAGCTGTAAGACTTTGTATAAGACTGTATTCGCTCTCCATGAGTACTGCAAATAAAATACATAAAACACATTTAAAAACACTGTCATTATTTGCATTAGAAACATTTTGCTTGTTTTGTACAAACTAATCAAGACTTTTGTTGGCTTTTTTTGTTGCATCTTTCTTTTGTTCTCTCTCTCTCTCTCTCTCTCTCTCTCTCTCTCTCTCTCTTTTTCTTCTTCTTTTTCTTCTTCTTCGTCTTCTTTCAATTAGCCAAGTTACTCAAATTAAACTATTACACAATTACGCTAATTTGGGGTGAATTCAGACACTACATGGACAAAAGCATGTAGTCACCTTACTATTGAACAACCCATTCCTCCTGCTGGTTATAATGTAAGCTGTGTAGTAAGTGTATTGTGAAGGACAACAGCAGCATTAATGGTCTAAATGGTCAGCAATTTACTCTAAATACTTCTGTAATGAAAATCCAGGGCAACAATAGATTCAGAATAGCAACAAAATAATATTAATACAGTGAGTACTGTATTTGTCACAATATCACAATATATCCCCTTGTTGTTTTTGCAGTTGCAGTGAAAAAGTGTAACAAATGAAACTAGATTTGTAAAGTTCGTTGCAACAAACTTTGATGTTGGCTTTGACAAAGCCAGTATTCGCAAAGGCCGGTGTTTTTTGGAGGCGAGTGGACATAAGGATCAGTGTTACGTTTGGAGGCAAGTGGACAGAAAGCTAGGGTGCCAAAACATTTGGAGGCAAGTGGACACGAGCATGTGACGTCATCTGAATACTCTTGAGGAAGTTCCCCACATTGGGCTGAGTGTTTTGATATGTCCATGTTGTGATTTTCACGTGACATCACCAGAATACACGTGAGGTAATTCCCCTCATTGGGCTGAGTGTTTTGATACATACTGTATATCAAAACACTCAGCCCACTGAGGGGAATTACCTCATAACCTGCCAATGTTGTGCTAATTTTTGATTTTCACGTGACATGACGTGACGTCATGTGACGTTATCAGAATACACGTGAGGTAGTTCCCCTCATTGTTGTGAGTGTTTTGATATATGACATGTCAATGTTGTAAAAAGGTTTTTTGATTTTGCATATTTTGGGGGCAGGGCTGTGGGACAACTGGAAGGCCAGTCGGTACATCACTTTAAAAGTTTGTTCAGAGTATCACCCTAAAGGAGCTGGCCGAGTTTGGTGTAGATAGTTCGAAAGCTTGCTGAGTTATAAACCTCCAAAGTTTATAATGGGAGTCTATGGAAAAAGGCCACTTTGAGACCCAGTACCGGAAGTACCGGTACTCGGATTGCTTAGAAAAGTAATAGCAACAAACTTCAGACCAGCGTCTACAACATATCCGAATTTGGTGCATGTGGCTCGAAAGTCCTAGGAGGAGTTCATTCATTCATTCATTCATCTTCTACCGCTTATCCGAACTACCTCGGGTCACGGGGAGCCTGTGCCTATCTCAGGCATCATTGGGCATCAAGGCAGGATACACCCTGGACAGAGTGCCAACCCATCACAGGGCACACACACACTCTCATTCACTCACGCAATCACACACTACGGACAATTTTCCAGAGATGCCAATCAACCTACCATGCATGTCTTTGGACCGGGGAGGAAACCGGAGTACCCGGAGGAAACCCCCGAGGCACGGGGAGAACATGCAAACTCCACACACACAAGGTGGAGGCGGGAATCGAACCCCGACCCTGGAGGTGTGAGGCGAACGTGCTAACCACTAAGCCACCGTGCCCCCCCCAGGAGGAGTTACTCTTGATAAATGTTTGTCTAAGCTTAAATAGGAAAACAGAATGTTGGCTTCTACAAACATAATGAAACATAATGAAAATGTGCCATATGCAAAAGTTTAGAAACCCCTGACAATTTCCATGATTTTCATTTATAAATATTTGGGTGTTTGGATCAGCAATTTAATTTTGATCTAACAAATAACTGAAGGACACTAAAGTAATATTTCAGTAGTGAAATAAGGTTTATTGGATTAACAGAAAATATGCAATATGCATCAAAACAAAATTAGACAGCTGCATAAATTTGGGCACCCTTGCCATTTTGTTGATTTGTATACCTGTGACTTCTTAGCACTGATTAATTGGAACACACAATTGGTTTGGTGGCTCATTAAGCCTTGAACTTCATAGACAGATGCATCCAATCATGAGAAAAGCTATTTAAGGTGGCCGATTGTAAGGTGTTGTTCTCTTTGACTCTCCTCTGAAGAGTGGTAACATGGAGGCCTCAAAACAACTCTCACATGACCTGAAAACAAAGATTGTTCAACATTATGGTTTAGGGGAAGGCTACAAAAAGTTATCACAGAGATATAAGCTGTCAGTGTCCACTGTGAGGAACATAGTGAGGAAATGGACGACCACAGGCACAGTTCTTGTTAAGGCCAGAAGTGGCAGGCCATGTAAAATATTGGAGAGGTGAAGGATGGTGAGAACGGTCAAAAACAGCCCACAGATCACCTCCAAAGACCTCCAACATCAACTTGCTGCAGATGGTGTCACTGAGCATCGTTCAACAATTCAGCGCACTTTGTCCAAGGTGAAGCTGTACAGGAGAGTGATGCTAAAGAAGGCTTTTCTGCACACACACACACCACAAATGGAGTCGCTCGACGTATGCAAACACACATTTGGACAAACCAGCTTCATTTTGGAATAAAGTGCTGTGGTGTGAAGAAACAAAGATTGAGTTATTTGGTCATAACAAGGGGCGTTATGCATGGCGGCAAAATAACTCAGCATTCCAAGAAAAACACTTGCTACCCACAGTAAAATTTGGTGGAGGTTCCATCATGCTGTAGGGCTGTGTGGCCAGTGACTGATTCCTCAACATTATTCTCAAGAATAATGTTGAGGAATCAGTCACAAAGTTGAAGTTACGCTGGGGCAGGATATTTCAACAAGACAATGACCCAAAACACTGCTCAAAATCTATTCAGGCATTTATGCAGAGGAACAAGTACAATGTTCTGGAACGGCCATCCCAGTCCCAGACCTGAATATCACTGAACATCTGTGGGGTGATTTGACATGGCTGTCCATGCTCGGCAACCATCAAAACTAACTGAACTGGAGACGTTTTGTAAGGAGGAATGGTCCAAAATACATTCATCCAGACACTCATTACAGGCTATAGGAAGTGTCTAGAGGCTGTTATTTCTGCTAAAGGAGGGTCTACTAAATATTGATGTGATTTTTTTTTTTTTTCTGTTGGGGTGCCCAAATTTATTCACCTAATTTCATTTTGATGGATTTTGCGCATTTTCTGTTAATCCAATAAGCTTCATTTCAGTACTGAAATATTACTTTAGTGTCCTTCAGTTATTTATAGATCAAAATGAAATTGCTGATCCAAACAACCAAATATTATAAATGAAAATCATGGAAATTGTCAGGGGTTCCTAAACTTTTGCATACGACTTTAGGTATGATGTGTAATGTTAATTTATGACAAAAAATCAGAATAAGAACAATGTAAGCCAGGACAGAGGCAACTACAATGGTAATGCTGTCAGCCAACAGCTACAGGAGGAAACAGAGCAGAAAGAATGAACACAGGTTAAAGTATAGAACGGACCAAGCACACTGGAATATAAGGCAGAAATCAGCATATGAGCAAAAACATATAATGACATAAACAACCCAGGTGCTAGAGCAATTTGAGAAGTGGGTATACAAATATTGTACTATAGTTTAATAATCATACTAAGGGCAATTTACTGTAATATATTAATTCAAATATTGCATTTGAAAATTTAGAAAGCAGATGAATAAGATAAACTGGGAAATATGACAACATCTTAACATTAGCTTGTCATATTAATCAGTCTTAATTATGACCATCCAGCAGCTTTTGGATTGAAATTGGATCAATTATCCAAAACCTAGCAGCAAATCTGAAGACTAAAAAAGAGAGAAATATCAAGGTGTCGGAATGGTCAAGTCCTGAACTCATAAAATGGCACAAAAATTTAGCCACTTTCAAAAATTCCTATTTATATCTGAATTCATCCCATCTTTGCATGTGAATTATAATAACTGTCATTATTAATTAAACATCTGGCCATTTTATAGTGTAGCTACTCACTTCAATATTGAAGGTCTTAATTGGTGAGTATTTTTTAAAGTGATGTTGAAATTTGAGGTATAGTGTATAATGCAAAAATGCAATAATTTGAATATGATCTTGATAATGAAAGTAAGGCCTAAACTTATAAAAATGGTGTTCCACATTTGTTTACTCTTTCAATATTTTTCATTAAGTTTTTTACAAAAGTAAGCCATTATTATTATTATTATTATTATTATTATTATTATTATTATTATTATTATTAGATTCCAAAAAATGAACAAACATTTATTAAAATGTAATTAGTCAATACTTTCGTTGTGCTGCAACACGTGTGTTATTGCTAAATAATGACAAGAATGCTTAGAGTTCCCAGTATAGATGAAGTCACCTCATCCCTTAACCGTTAGAGGAGTAAATCCACTGCAACCAAAACATATTTTGGGTAGCATCAATCGACCACACAACTCTCAAAGTAGTATTGGTTCTTTTATTTAGACATAAACAAGTGCAAGATCGTTTTTAAAGCTAAAAACGTTTGGTCTCTCCGTGAAAGCACATGCAGCATTTAGTTGTACTGTTTTCCGAGTGCGGAGACAACGACAGCCAGGAACTTGTGCAGAGCTGCCTGCACTTCAGCTGTGAAACTAGCACCCAGGACAGAGGCGACTACAATGGTAATGCTGTCAGCCAACAGCTACAGGAGGAAACAGAGCAGAAAGAATGAACACAGGTTAAAGTATAGAACGGATGATTCATGTAGACAGAGTGATAAACTGACAATAAATGAAACTAACAGAATTAGGACTAATGGTTTATAAATAAATCAAATCAGACTCACCCTGAAGTTTTCGGGATCCACGTGTAGTTGTTCAGAGTGCAGCACACTCAACTCGGCGTAAGTGCCCTTAATGTCGTCCATGTTCTTGGCCGCTTTCTCCAGCCCTTGCATTACCGTCAAGCCGTGAGCAGCAACCCTGGGATTTCCCACGATGGCAGCGGCGTTATACAAGTTTCCAAAGCTAGCGAAATACCTCTGGGCCCATGGGTACACGACCAGACACCTGAGAAACATTTAAAAAGTACTTATTAGTGTTATAATCACTCCTTAAGTCATTTATGTATTTAACCATTCCTTTAAGTCAGGTAATACATATTAAAATGATTGTACCTTGCCAGCGCCTGGTGACCGACAGTCTTGTAATCGATCTTGGAAAAGATGTCCTGGATGGTAGCGCGCTCGAAATCTGTCCACTCAACCATGTTGCTGGCTTTTGGAGGTTCTGAATGTTCTGATGAAGTCTTTTTAGGCCGCTTATATATGCATTTGACGGCACCTCCCAAGACCTGACTACAAACATCTGATGGGGTGTGTTCACTCTGACAGTCTGAACAATATTGATTAGATATGAATCGGTCCTTTTCTCTTTTAAATGAATATGGTGTCATGGTACATGGCAAAGCTTCCTGTGAGCATAACGATTGTTTTATGGAAACTTGTAATATTATTTTTATTAATAAAGTCCTATACTGTAGCCCTTGGTTTTAAACAACATACATTTTTACTTCAGTTCATTACATAACAACATATACGCTAAAATAAGCTAAAGCTTATAACTAATAAGCTAAAATAATTCTTAGTTACTGAGCACTAAGTCACTTGTTGATTCCTGTAAAGTAATTTCACCGACATCAGCCGACACTATAGATAACAAATATCTCCAGGTAGACACTTCATACATTCATAAGTATAGACAAATATATATGTTACTTATAAACTGTTAGCTATTAAATAATATTAGAAAAAGAGATCATAATTTTCAGACCATTATGACGCTGAAAAAATGTTTAATCATAACTAATATAGTCTAAATATTTATTATACAAACAGAGTATACATAAGTTGGACTACATGTGCATATGTTTATTATGTGCATATGTTTATAACCTATCATTTAAGGTGACCTAAATAACATGCATGGCTCATGAAATAAATAAGAGAATGTTTTGTTTTGGATTAATTATTTAAACTAGCATTTAATTGACCTGAGATAAAGTCAGATAAATGCAATCAACTAGAACTTAGAAAAGCTGAACTCTTTTAATAATAATAATAATAACAATAATAATAATAATAATAACAATAATAATAATAATAATAATATTAAACAGGGAACTGACGATGAAGGCAAAGGTTCTAAACAAATTTAATTATTTGTCCTCAGGATACAATTTCAGAATTGTTTCCAGTGTTGTGGCATTTGTTTTATTAATAAAAACAAAAAAAAGCATAAAAAATCTTTACACTCAAAAACTAATCTATATTATTCATCTATAATCAATATATTGTTGGCCTACAGATATTAATATAGACTGTATAAAAACTATTATAGTTAAGATATTATATGAGATATCTTTGGTTGAATATATTTTAGCAATCTGAATGCTAAACACAGTGCAGTGTAATCTGCTGACACTAGCTGCAGTGAATGAACAGGAAGGTCCTACAATATATCTTTAGAGGTCATGCCCATGAATTGTTCCCCTATGTTTAATTGGCAAGAAATAATCTACTGCATTAAACTGATGTGGAAAATCATTGTGTTGACTGCAGTGTTTGGAAAAATCAAAGAATGTGAAAGAATAAAGAAAATTTTCTTCAATATTTATTTTTATTTGTTTCCAGGGATAGAAATTCGGTTTGAAATGTTTAATTCAGGTAATTTTGGATTTAATAATTTTTATCTTTTTAATAAAGAAATTGTGTGTCATTTCCCCCCCTAGATATTAAAAAAATATACTAAACATTAAATAAAACAAATAAAACCTATTATTATTATTATTATTATTATTATTATTATTATTATTATTATTTATTATTATTATTATTATTATTATTATTATTAGTAGTAGTAGTAGTAGTAGTAGTAGTAGTATTTAAAATCACTCTGGATTAACATTCTACTTTCATTAATTTGTGTAATTTATTTTCTGCCCTGATTAGACCATTTTTAATTTTGGGGGTAAAATATCAGTTAGCGATTAGCACTTTGTTTCCTATCAGGCTTGACAGTTATCTATTACAAGCAGCAGAAGCTCTGTCTAATCTCCTTTTTAAATTGGTGGGTCTCGGGTGTGCCAGCTTGGGGTCGTTGTATAAAAGGCTGATTCGTTTCTCAGAGAGTCTACAGAAGTTTTCTTCCACACCACTACGAAACCATGAGTCTCTCTGTCAAAGACAAAGCTGCCGTCAAAGCCTTCTGGGCCACGATCTCCTCACAGACTGAAGAAATCGGTAGACAAGCTCTGTACAGGTAGGTGCTTGATCAATTCTCTCCTTTTGGTATTCATTTCAATTCCTCTTCTGATACCGAGGACTCACTCTGTACAATGTTTCTACACAGGATGCTGACTGTTTACCCTCAGACCAAAACCTACTTTTCCCATTGGAGTGACTTGAGCCTTGACTCACCCCAAGTGAAGAAGCACGGAAAGACTGTTGTCTCTGGCGTGGCAGAGGCTGTGAACAAAATCGATGACCTGACCAATGGGTTGCTCAACCTAAGCGAGCTGCACGCTTTCCAGCTGCGTGTTGACCCCGCTAACTTCAAGGTAAATTAAACTTAATATTTAATACTATTTCCTCTATAATATTTTAGTGTGTTTTTTTACCCATATTTAAATCCTGTTCCACAACATGTTGTTTAATGTAGTTGTTTTTTCCTTTCCTTGTAGATCCTCTCCCACAATTTGCTGGTGGTTCTGGCCATCCTGTTTCCCACTCAATTTACTCCTGAGGTGCATGTGTCTATGGATAAGTTTCTCGCTGCTTTGTCCCTGGCTCTCTCTGAGAAGTACAGATAAGAAGCTCTGCAGGCAACAGAACAGAGACATGCAAACACACAATATGTTTTTTATGTCTTTCTGGAAATGTCTTTAATTGATCTAAATAAAATCCAAAATGTAAAACATTGTATGTTATGTGTCTTCTCTAAGGCTTTGTTTAATGTGTGTTCATATTAGACCTATAGGCCAAAAAGAATTTGATCTTAATGTAAGGCATTATTGCCATTGTGACAAGACAAGAAACAATTGAATGGTTTTGAACATATTAGGCAAAATATTAACAAAGAATGCATTCATGAATTATAAACTTACTGAATGTGGAAACCTAGCATTTATTGTACCATTTCAGTAAATTTACTTGTCAAAGGCAATGATAAACAAAACTCAAAAATCCTTAAACTTGAGGATAAACTAAACTAAACTAAACTAAACTAGAACATGGTAAAACATTTAGATTTGGATTTTTCCTTGTTTCTGTAATTCTCTTTTTGTAGAATAAACTGCAGCTATTATATTTTCATATTGTCAGGTCTCTGCTTAACACGACAGTTTACCTAAAAAATAATGTTGTCATTTTCAATTCAATACAATCCAATTTATTTGTATAGCACTTTTAACAATTCCCATTGTCTCAAAGCAGCTTTACAGAAGTATGGAAACAGAAGAGAGGGAAAAAAATTAATAAATATAATAATAATAATAATAATAATAAGAAGAAGAAGAAGAAGAAGAAGAAGAAGAAGAAGAAAAGTAAGTAAATAAAGAAAAAAATAAATAAATGAATATATACAATTAAAGTTTTACTTTATACTTTAAAAGTTTATACTTTAAACTTATAATTTAAAATACTATATATTTATCCCTATCCCTAATAAGCAAGCAGGAGGTGACGGAGGCAAGGAAAAACTCCCTGAGATGATATGAGGAAGAAACTTTGAGAGGAACCAGACTCAGAAGTGAACCTCATCCTCATTTGGGTGACACTCTACAGAAAATAATGTAAATATAAATAATGTCCTTTATACAACCGTTTATAATAGTGCACCCAAGAGCTCTATTAAGGGGTTTAATGGGTACTAATGGGTCATCGTAAACGTTTCATATTTTAGTTTTTTGCCAGAGGTGGGAGTAAGTCACACATGTGCAAGTCATAAGTAAGTCTCAAGTCTTAAACTTCAAGTCTCAAGAAGTCCGAGTCACTTTTTGTGAGAGTCAAGTCAAGTCACTGCTTTATGTCAAGCAATTGAAGTCAAGTCGTAGCTTGAGTCAAGCAAGTCACTGGCAAGTCACTGGCAACCCACTGCGATGGGTTGGCACTCCGTCCAGGGTGTATCCTGCCTTGATGCCCGATGACGCCTGAGATAGGCACAGGCTCCCCGTGACCCGAGGTAGTTCGGATAAGCGGTAGAAGATGAATGAATGAATGAATGAACACACGTATATATTTTGAGGAATGTTTGTAACCAAACCATTCATGAGCCCCATTCACTTCCATAGTGGGAAAAAAGAATACTATGGAAGTGAATGGGGCTCATGAATGGTTTGGTTACAAACATTCCTTAAAATATCTTCCTCCGTGTTCATCTAAACAAAGAGATTTATGCAGGTTTGTAACATCATGAGGGTGAGAAAATTATAAAAGATTTTTTTATTTTTGGGTGAACTATCCCTTTAAATTGAATGTGTGTGCGTGTGTGTGTGCGCGCATGTGAGACAAGAATATGGCTGTGCTTGCAACTCTGAAGTTTTTTATTTTTATATTTATATTTAGGTTTATTTATATACAGTATATGTGCATCCCCATAAACGATCCATATATGTTAGCTTTTCACTCAAAGCCTAACACTGAAGACCAATTATAAGAGCTATTGCAAAACAGCTGACATTTCCACATAAACAGTGACCAACCATCTCTCAAGTTTGATAGAACTTTGTCATTCAATTGTGAGTGACGTGGTCGCATTCTGCTGTTCTTCTCTTCTCATCTTGCACAAAATCCCGGTACCCGAACTTAATTATTTTTGATGTCGCGCCTTCCATGTTTCGTCACTGTTAATGTTTATTAGTTAGTGCGCGCGCTCCCTCTGCTTGCCTGCTGCGTCACGTGGTTAGATTACACTCTTGTGTGCGTTTAAAAACAGATTTAAAAAAATAGACAAAAAAAAAGATTAACAAAATTAAAAAAAAAGTTATTTCGAGTCATTTCGAGTCATTTAACTCAAGTCCGAGTTAAGTCTCAAGTCAAGAATGTCAAGTCAAAGTCAAGTCGAGTCTTTTTTAATATTTGTCAAGCAAGTCTCAAGTCTCAAATTTGCGACTTAAGTCCGACTCGAGTCAAGTCATATGACTCGAGTCCCCCATCTCTGGATTTTGCTTTATTGCCTGTTGCTCTCACGTTTGCGAAATCAGGCCACTCAGGCAACAGTTTCTTTTTCCAGAACAGGCGTCCGAGCATCGACTGTACCGGTCTGCATCCTGTCGCTGGGATAAGTGTCACTCTGTATGTGACATTGGCAGAGGTGGGTAGAGTACCCAAAAATTGTACTCAAGTAAAAGTATTGTTACTTCAGAATAATATGACTCAAGTAAAAGTAAAAAGTAGACATCCAAATAATTACTTGAATAAGAGTAAAAAAGTACTTGGTGAAAAAACTACTCAAGTACTGAGTAACTGTTGAGTAACGTCTGATTTATTTTTTAACACGACAACAATCAGACAGACAAAAATACAAAATAATCTTTAGGCAAATTATGGCTCATCCAATCAATAAAATAAATTAAAATTAATTAATTACAAAATAGCTTAAATTAAAATAATTCAGGTAAATTCAAGTACTTAATAAATAAAATAATAATAAAAAAAAAATATGCACAAGTAACACAAATTTCCAAACCTTTATACTTTTTTACCAGGCAGAACTAGAACGAGGCAGCCCATAAATTCTCATAAACTGTGTGTGTGTCTCCAGTGACAGAACAACAGAAGGAAACACACACACACACATTTCATTTCTTTTGTGTTGTGATTGTTGCACATTTGATGCCTTGATGAAAGGGCAATAATAATGAAATACATCTCTACTCCTTTAATTAATTTCAGGAAGCCTCTAGTACTTTCCTTAGTTTCAGGTAAGCTAAAGCTTCTGGTTGCAAAGCTGTTTTTGTTTCTCAAAATATCTTCCTTCATGTTCATCAGAACAAAGAAATTTATACAGGTTTGTAACAACATGAGAGTGAGTAAATGATGACAGAATTTTCATTTTGAGTGAACTATCCCTTTAAATATGTGTGTTCGGCGCTGCAAGAAACGACACGTCTGACGTCATCTGTTTGTCGGCTCTTGCGGCGCTGAGTAAAGTTGAGCACATAAAAAAACTCGAAACAGCTGAACTCGACAAAACTGCTGTGTTACTAACTAACGCGTCCCGCCGCTGAGATTGAGTATAGTAACGTGACGAGACTGTACAACTACGTTTGATTGGTGAAACACAGTCACGTGGTAGAGCCTTAGCGGAAGTCAAAATAAAACATTAAAATTGATGCGTAGAATACCAAAGAGGTAAAAAGAAAAGTAACTAGATCATTGTAGCCTAATGTAGCGGAGTAAGAGGACAGTTTCTTCTTCACAAATCTACTCAAGTAAAAGTAAAAAGTTTAGTGATTTAAAACGACTCCTAGAAGTATAATTTTTTCAAAAACGTACTCAAGTAAATGTAATGGAGTAAATGTAACTCGTTACTACCCACCTCTGGACATTGACCGCTCCAGGCCGCTCTAGTTGACTCCTCCAGGGCCGTTATGTCATCTGTGGGCTTCACTGAACTCAGTTGTGGTGTTGAAGCCGAGTGCCTAGAAAGAATATCGGCAACAACTAGCAACTTTCTGGTACATGCTCAGCCTTAGCGTTGAATCTCATCAATCGAATCAAAAGCCGCTGACATCTCAGAGGAACCATGTCAATTTCCTTGCTGTTGATGTGTGGAATCAATGGCTCATGATCTGAATGACTTATGAAACCATCTAGACCATACAGGTGTTTGGAAAACTTTTCACACGCCCACACCACACTAAGGCATTCCATCTCGATTTGTGCATATCTTTTTTCAGCGTCAGTACGTGAATAATATACTAGGGGTCTAAAGCTTCTGTCACGCTGCTGAAAGAGAACTCCATAGCTGCTAGCATCTGCGCTTACAATAGTTAGTTTGTTCATGTCAGAGAAGGAAAGAACTGCAGCCTCAGACAAGAGCTGCTTGATTCTTTTAAGCGCCTTCTTTTGTGCACAGCTCGATGTCCAAACTGTTCCAGCTTTAAGAAGATCATTAGGTGGACAGGTTATCTCAGTCAATCTGGGTAGTAACGGCCTAGATAGTGAACCATTTGCAAGATCCTCCTCACTTCTATCACATTCTGTGGGGGTTGAAGGTTCATTATAGCTTCACCCTTCTTCTTATCTTGTCTGACTCCCTGAGAATCAGTGACATGACCCAGAAACTGTAACTGTCTCAACAGACATTTGTCATTATTGAGTTTCAGTTCAGCATCAGAGTGTTTTCAAGACTCTCTGGAGACAATAATTATGTACCTCTTGTGTCTCTCCATAGACAATTATGTCATCCATGTATGCCACTGTACCCTCATGGTCGCTTAAACGTTTGTTCACCGCTCTTTGAAATATCTCCGGCACACGAGATTCCAAAAGGAAGTCTATGAAAGAGAAACTTCCCAAAAGGTGTAGTGAAAGGGGTGAGTTTAGCACTCTCTCTCTCTCCAGTGGAATTTGCCAAAAACCCACTCTCTGCGTCCAATAGCAAAAACATAGTTGCACCTGATATCTAAGGTAATATGTCATCAAGAGTTGGTAGAATGTACAGTTCCCATTCAACTGCATGATTTAGGCGGTTTAGGCCAGCACATATCCTCACTTGCACACTTTTCCAGGGTACCAGCAACATCGGTGCGCACCATTCAATCGTTTCAGTGATTTCTTTGATCATGCCACATGGTGGCATAATGACCACTCTGGCCACACTTTTGGCACTCTGCTCTTCTTGCTGGGCAATTAACATGGATGTTGTTTGCCACACCGCGTGCATTTCCCCACGTCCAAGTCATTAGCATGGGCATCTTTCTGGCTGAATTTTACGTGCGACTTCGTTCAATGCTAGAGTAACACTTTGTTCAGAAACATGACTCTTTATCTGTTCCAATTGCCATGCATGTCTGCACGCTCTTTCCAGCGACAATTCAGACATCATATGCAATCACTGGGAGGAGTCTTTATCAATAACTCTAATCACTAGACTGTCTCTTATATTTTCATTTTTAGTTTCCAAATTCACACGTCACAGCCAGTTTATGCAAGCTTCGAATAAATTGTGTGTGTTTGAGAGTGTGTGTGTGTGTGTGAGTGTGTGTGTTTGTGTGTGTGTGTGTGTGTGTGTGTGTTTGTGTGAATGTGTCTGAGTGTGTGTGTGTGAATGTGTCTGAGTGTGTGTGTGTGTGTGTGTGTGTGTGTGTGTGTGTGAGTGTATGTGTGTGTGTGCATGTGTGTGTGCATGTGTGTGTGTGTGTGTGTGATTGTGTGTGTGTGATTGTGTGTGTGTCTGAGTGTGCATGTGTGTGTGTGTCTGAGTGTGTGGGTGTGTGTGATTGTGTGTGTGAGTGTGTGTGTGTGTGTGTGTGTGCGTGTGTGTGCGTGTGTGACTGTGTGTGTGTGTGTGTGTGTGCGTGTGCGTGCTTGTGTGTGTGACTGTGTGCGTGCGTGTGTGTGTGTGTGACTGTGTGTGTGTGTGCGTGTGTGTGTGTGCGTGTGTGTGTGCGTGTGTGTGCGTGCGTGCGTGTGCGTGCGTGTGTGTGCCTGTGTGTGTGCCTGTGTGTGTGAGAACTGTGCAACCCAGTGTTACAAAATCACTTGTATATGTATTAAAATACATTTATCAACTTTGAAAAGTTTATCCCCAGTGGATTTTTTCCCTTTATAGTCAATAACTGTAATGGAAGCCATTTGTTTTCTGATAAAAAAGAAAAGAAAAGTCCTTGCACTTAAAGACTGCACAATGTATTAGAATTATACAGTCAAGGAGACAATATTTCTGAAAATGACCTTTTTTTTTCTTCAAATGATTAATCATAATTTTGAGCCCACATCACTTGAAATCATAAGCTTATGACAGGGCCAAAAAGAATGTATGTAAAAGAAAGTAATGTTTAGTCATGATCACTTGATTGTTTAAGTAAAGACAACATTAGCGTTTACAGGCTTTTGTAATTTTAAAAAAGTTCATTTTAATATCATCTTTTTGCTTCTCAAGCCAAAAATCAGGAGAAATGCCTCCTTTTTTTTTAACCAAAGACTATTACAACTACTACCACTATCACCATCATCAATATGTTCATCATCATCATCATTATCATCATCATTATTTTCAGATTTTTTATTTATTTCTTTTTTAGATTCATCATTACAAATACATCGGTGATTTATTTGAATCATTCACAAGTTGTAACGGCATTTCCCACGGGGAAATCATTTTATTACAGTTTAATAAACACCAAAGGAAATGACTGGCTATGGATTATTTCCAAATTTATTTGCATTAATTGACAAAGTTTGACTTCACCATAGAAAGCACAGAAAAATTTCTGCTAATGATCTCTCTTCGTGAAAGCACATGCAGCATTTAGTTGTACTGTTTTCCGAGTGCGGAGACAACGACAGCCAGGAACTTGTGCAGAGCTGCCTGCACTTCAGCTGTGAAACTAGCACCCAGGACAGAGGCGACTACAATGGTAATGCTGTCAGCCAACAGCTACAGGAGGAAACAGAGCAGAAAGAATGAACACAGGTTAAAGTATAGAACGGATGATTCATGTAGACAGAGTGATAAACTGACAATAAATGAAACTAACAGAATTAGGACTAATGGTTTATAAATAAATCAAATCAGACTCACCCTGAAGTTTTCGGGATCCACGTGTAGTTGTTCAGAGTGCAGCACACTCAACTCGGCGTAAGTGCCCTTAATGTCGTCCATGTTCTTGGCCGCTTTCTCCAGCCCTTGCATTACCGTCAAGCCGTGAGCAGCAACCCTGGGATTTCCCACGATGGCAGCGGCGTTATACAAGTTTCCAAAGCTAGCGAAATACCTCTGGGCCCATGGGTACACGACCAGACACCTGAGAAACATTTAAAAAGTACTCATAAGTTTTATAATCACTCCTTAAGTCATTTATGTATTTAACCATTCCTTTAAGTCAGGTAATACATATTAAAATGATTGTACCTTGCCAGCGCCTGGTGACCGACAGTCTTGTGATCGATCTTGGAAAAGATGTCCTGGATGGTAGCGCGCTCGAAATCTGTCCACTCAACCATGTTGCTGGCTTTTGGAGGTTCTGAATGTTCTGATGAAGTCTTTTTAGGCCGCTTATATATGCATTTGACGGCACCTCCCAAGACCTGACTACAAACATCTGATGGGGTGTGTTCACTCTGACAGTCTGAACAATATTGATTAGATATGAATCGGTCCTTTTCTCTTTTAAATGAATATGGTGTCATGGTACATGGCAAAGCTTCCTGTGAGCATAACGATTGTTTTATGGAAACTTGTAATATTATTTTTATTAATAAAGTCCTATACTGTAGCCCTTGGTTTTAAACAACATACATTTTTACTTCAGTTCATTACATAACAACATATACGCTAAAATAAGCTAAAGCTTATAACTAATAAGCTAAAATAATTCTTAGTTACTGAGCACTAAGTAAGTCACTTGTTGATTCCTGTAAAGTAATTTCACCGACATCAGCCGACACTATAGATAACAAATATCTCCAGGTAGACACTTCATACATTCATAAGTATAGACAAATATATATGTTACTTATAAACTGTTAGCTATTAAATAATATTAGAAAAAGAGATCATAATTTTCAGACCATTATGACGCTGAAAAAATGTTTAATCATAACTAATATAGTCTAAATATTTATTATACAAACAGAGTATACATAAGTTGGACTACGTGTGCATATGTTTATTATGTGCATATGTTTATAACCTATCATTTAAGGTGACCTAAATAACATGCATGGCTCATGAAATAAATAATAGAATGTTTTGTTTTGGATTAATTATTTAAACTAGCATTTAATTGACCTGAGATAAAGTCAGATAAATTCAATCAAGGAGAACTTAGACAAGCTGAACTCTTTTAATAATAATAATAATAATAATAATAATAATAATAATAATAATAATAATAATAATAATAATAATATTAAACAGGGAACTGACGATGAAGGCGAAGGTTCTAAACAAATTTAATTATTTGTCCTCAGGATACAATTTCAGAATTGTTTCCAGTGTTGTGGCATTTGTTTTATTAATAAAAACAAAAAAAAAGCATAAAAAAATTTTACACTCAAAAACTAATTAATCTATATTATTCATCTCTAATCAATATATTGTTGGCCTACAGATATTAATATAGACTGTATAAAAACTATTATAGTTAAGATATTATATGAGATATCTTTGGTTGAATATATTTTAGCAATCTGAATGCTAAACACAGTGCAGTGTAATCTGCTGACACTAGCTGCAGTGAATGAACAGGAAGGTCCTACAATATATCTTTAGAGGTCATGCCCATGAATTGTTCCCCTATGTTTAATTGGCAAGAAATAATCTACTGCATTAAACTGATGTGGAAAATCATTGCGTTGACTGCAGTGTTTGGAAAAATCAAAAAATGTGAACGAATAAACAAAATTTTCTTCAATATTTATTTTTATTTGTTTCAAGGGATAGAAATTCAATTTGAAATGTTTAATTCAGGTAATTTTGGATTTAATAATTTTTATCTTTTTAATAAAAAAATTGTGTGTCATTTCCCACCCTAGATATAAAAAAAATATACTAAACATTAAATAAAACAAAGAAAACCTATTATTTATTATTATTATTATTATTATTATTATTATTATTATTATTATTATTAGTAGTAGTAGTAGTAGTAGTAGTAGTAGTAGTATTTAAAATCACTCTGGATTAACATTCTGCTTTCATTAATTTGTGTAATTTGTTTTCTGCCCTGATTAGACAATTGTTAATTTTGGGGGTAAAATATCAGTTAGCGATTAGCACTTTGTTTCCTATCAGACTTGACAGTTATCTATTACAAGCAGCAGAAGCTCTTTCTAATCTGTCCTTTTTAAATTGGTGGGTCTCGGGTGTGCCAGCTTGGGGTTGTTGTATAAAAGGCTGATTCGTTTCTCAGAGAGTCTACAGAAGTTTTCTTCCACACCACTACGAAACCATGAGTCTCTCTGCCAAGGACAAAGCTGCCGTCAAAGCCTTCTGGGCCACGATCTCCTCACAGACTGAAGAAATCGGTAGACAAGCTCTGTACAGGTAGGTGCTTGATCAATTCTCTCCTTTTGGTATTCATTTCAATTCCTCTTCTGATACCGAGGACACACTCTGTACAATGTTTCTACGCAGGATGCTGACTGTTTACCCTCAGACCAAAACCTACTTTTCCCATTGGAGTGACTTGAGCCTTGACTCACCCCAAGTGAAGAAGCACGGAAAGACTGTTGTCTCTGGTGTGGCAGAGGCTGTGAACAAAATCGATGACCTGACCAATGGGTTGCTCAACCTAAGCGAGCTGCACGCTTTCCAGCTGCGTGTTGACCCCGCTAACTTCAAGGTAAATTAAACTTAATATTTAATACTATTTCCTCTATAATATTTTAGTGTGTTTTTTTACCCATATGTAAATCCTGTTACACAACATGTTTAATGTAGTTGTTTTTTCCTTTCCTTGTAGATCCTCTCCCACAATTTGCTGGTGGTTCTGGCCATCCTGTTCCCCACTCAATTTACTCCTGAGGTGCATGTGTCTATGGATAAGTTTCTCGCTGCTTTGTCCCTGGCTCTCTCTGAGAAGTACAGATAAGAAGCTCTGCAGGCAACAGAACAGAGACATGCAAACGCACAATATGTCTTTTTATGTCCTGAATTGATCTAAATAAAAGCCAAAATGTTTATGACATGTATGTTATGTGTCTTCTTTGAGCCTTTGTTGAATGCATTTTTATATTAGACCTATTGGCCAAAAAGAAGTTTATGGAATTCTGTTCTGTTATTGGCAATGTGACGAGACAAGGAAAATAGAGCTGTTTTCAGAACATTAGGCATGAGATTAACAATGAATCTGTGTGCATATTGTAAATTAATTTACTGACCGTGGAACCCTATTTTATTTTGGAACCTTTCAGTAAAGCTGCAGAGTCATTATATTTTTATATGTGTTTGGCAGGTCTGTAAAAGTGGTAATTCACCTAAAATAAATTAAAGAGCCTTGTGTCATATGGACTATTCCACAAGTCTATTATTCTGAGAAAATGTCAATCATATTTTATTATAATGTGTGAATAGAGAATTAGTTCTCCAGCACGATTGCTTCGCACATTCAGCTTTGGGGATTTGATTCCTGCTGCCCCCAAGTTTGCATGTTCCTCACTTGCTTTTGAACTTCGTTTTCCTCCCCAGTTCAAATACATGCATCTCATGATTGCCATCTCTAAATTTTAAAATATAAACGATACGGATGGATGGTTACTGGCAGAAGCAGACAGGTTTGAAACATACAGGTGCAGCTCAATAAATTAGAATCTAATGGAAAGGTTCATTTATTTCAGAAATTCAACTCAAATAGTGAAACTCGTGTATTATATAAATTCAGTACACATACACTGAAGTAGATTAAGTCTGGTTTTTTAAATGTGATGATTTTGGCTCACATTTTACAAAAATGACTTTGGCCTCATCAAAAGTAACACTATGCTATGTGTCTTTTCTGAACCTTTGTTCAATGAGTGTTCATATTAGACCTATAAGTCAAAAAGAAGTTGATGAATGCATTCAATACTGATGATTTTACTGAACGTGGAAAACTTTCATGGTATCCTTTTATTACATACACTTGTCGTAAACAATGATTTATAAAAACAACATGAAAGAGCAAGGCTGGCTTAGGCCCTGTTTTCCGCCCAATCACCACTAAAAAAATAAAAGCTTTTTCAAAACTTTACACTGTAAACAATTTCCAGGATTTCACAAGATGTAACAGTAATATTTCACAGTAACTTACATTATTAGCATTTCACAGGCATTAACTGTGACATTTCACAATATAGTACAGTGTTGAGACTTTTATTGTGAAAATAATGCCATTAGCGAAATCACAGGACGCGGCTGTAAGTTTCCTCCCGCACTGGCGCTATCTTTGAGTTCTCTCAGCTCTGCGGATTCAGTGGTGAGTTTTAAAATGTCCAAATTTGTCGATTAAATGACTGATTTTTTTAAATATATGTGATAGTGCATGAAGTATCAGCCAAATTTTGTTAGTTGTAGGTTTTGTTGTCGCGCTATTAGTGATGAACACACTCATGTAGGTTGGACCGCGGAATATAAAAAAGAAAGAAATGAACAGACGTTGGTAGTGTTAAGTGTACTGTGAGACCATATTTTAAGCCTTATTTAAAAAAAATTAACATTATCTGTTAACTTAAGCTTTTCTTGGTGCTTACAACGTTCTCTCTTTCTTTACTGTAGGTTCTTCCCACAGCATCTTTTTGCGGTAAGTTAACCACTGGGGAATAAAGTTGTGAGGTAACATTATTCTGTGGCCTGAATGTATATAAATTAGACATTATGGCTGTTATTATCAGCTAGAAAAATGAACGTTATATGCCTGGTTTCAGTGAAACCAGGTTGTAGTGTCGTGGATTAGGGCAAAAGTAAATTTATTTCAAACTTGTGCCTTTAGCTGTGTGTGAGAGAGGTACAGAGCAGCCGCTATCTGTCTCGTCAAATGAAAAATGAAGTGCGCATGTCAATGTTTGAACATTTAAAAAAAAGAAAAAAGAAAGAATAATAATTCGATTGTCTTGTCTCAGAAAAATTCCACTGCCAAATGTTTTTTTTATTCCACTGACAAATGTTTTTTTTTATTCCACTGCCAAATGTTTTTTTTATTCCACTGCCAAATGTTTTTTTTATTCCACTGCCAAATGTTTTTTTTATTCCACTGACAAATGTTTTTTTATTCCACTGACAAATGTTTTTTTTATTCCACTGACAAATGTGCAGATTTCTCACTGTTAGACTGTTAAGCTAAACTCTAGTGCTTGCAAGTACACGAACGTTAACCTACTGTGATTTTCAGCTGAACGTAATTTATATGTTTATAATTATTGGCTTTTAATCATCTCGTTTGTATTTATGAGCAGTAGTGGGGTGGTGAGCTTTCTAACTAAGTTACACACATTTTATACTTTAACTAATGTGTTTAAGTTTTTTAACTTTTAGGTTGTTCAGTTTAGTAACTTTCATGTGTGTGAACCAAATATATTAATTTTGAGTTATTAGGGCAATCTGTTATCTATATCCTAAGTAACAAGATCAGTTTTAAATCTGGTTAGCCCTGTATTTTTGTTCTCAACTGAATCAAACACAATGTTCAACTGTAAATTTAGTTTGTGTGAACATGTGTCTCAGACAGTTATTGAGTTTATTCAACACTCAAAGCTGCATAGTAATGCTCCTGACTTTATGTACCATTGCGGTGTGCCTGAATGCTCTCGGATATGTCGCAAATCAAATGCTTTGAAATCTCATATGTATAGAGAGCATTCAGGGCGTGGATCATCTGTGCAACGTCGTAAGCGGTTTGAAACTCCCTTAAAATGTGTGGTTCAGTTTTGAACATTTACATGTGACACCTTAAGCTCCCTCATTAAACATTTAAAGTCACACATACAGGAAGGTTTAGAAATAAAATGCCCAGTCAGAGGTTGTGATTGCAGCTTTACCATTGCATCCTCTTTAGCCTCGCATTTTTCAAGGAAACATAGAGGTCTAGATCACGCCTTGTTATGTGTGTCTGATCCTACTGAGCCTAGTAGTCCGTGTAGTCAGCCATGTTCTGATACTTTCCTTGTGGAAGATACTGAGCCAGAAAGGGAATTTGCTGTGGATGAAACTCTCTATTTACAAAACCTTGCCCTTCTGTATCTTAAATTACAAGGCAAGTTGTTGCTACCATCCAGTACAATACAGACAATCATTGAGGACTTTCAAAATGCCCATGAAATTGGCCTGTCTCATTCCTATATGATTTTAAGCCAGAAACTAAAAGAATCTAAGAGGCCACCATAAGCAACATTCATTAATGAAATTAGCAGGGCAGATCTTCTTAAGATGTGTAACAGGGACATTTTGAGCACAGACCAAAAAAGGAAGAGCTTTTTCAAAAAACAATTTCAACTATGTTGAGCCTGTGCCTTTTCTTCTGGGCAGTGATGAAAATGGTAAGGAGTGCTTTGCCCAGTATATTTCTATCAATGAGACGTTGGCCACACTGTTCAAAAGCAAGTCTGTAAGAGAACAACATGTTGCCACATGTTTGCAACCAGCTACTGAAAATCTCATTCAGGATGTGAGAGATGGAGAGGGATTTTTTAAGGGAAATCCATTGTTAAAAACAGAACCTTCCTCTGTTGGTGTGATCCTGTATCAAGATGCCTTTGAGGTTGTGAACCCACTTGGTTCAGAAAAAAAACCCCACAAAATTTTAGCGGTTTACATGACCCTGACTTTTTACCTCACAATCGATCCACAATTGATCATATGCAACTTGTCCTACTATGTAGGGAGAAAGATTTTAAATATTCTGGCATGAACAAAGCTTTTAAACCATTGATCAGTGATCTCAAGCTTCTAGAGGAGCAAGGTATTTTGACTGATGATGGCATTGTAAAAGGAGCTTTAGTTGCCATTTCAGGAGACAACCTGGGATCACACTGCATTGGAAGTTTTGTAGAAAACTTTAGGCAAACCAGCCATTTCTGCCGCTACTGTGAGATTGACAGAAATACATTTATGAATGAACCATGCACGTGTGGGACTCCAAGAACTGCACAATCCTATCACAGTCATTTGGAAGTTTTAGCCACCAGCGATACTGTCTCAGCTTGTGGCATTAAGACAGACTCTCCTTTTAACCAGCTCAATTATTTTCATGTTTGCCAGCCAGGGCTCCCGTTTGAGGGTTTGAGGGTATTGTGTCTTATGACCTTGCCTTGTTTGTTGGTCACTTGGTTCAGGAGAAGCACTTTACCTACTTACAATTAAACAGATGTAAATACCAGTTCACATATCAAGGAAATGATGCCAACAGCAAACCAGCAGACATGTCTCCAGGTAGCGAACGCTTAAGTGGGCATGCCGTCAGCCGGAAATGTGACGCTCCTTACCACGTTTGAAAGATTCGCTCACAATGTAATGCTAACAGGAGTTAACTTACAGGCTGTGAGTAAAAGCAGGAGGAATTATGATAATGTTGGTCTTTACTACATCAACGGTCCCAGGAAGTAAACTGTTGCCTACAATCTGTGTTTGTTGAAGTCCAAGAAAAGAGATTTACGTTGGAGACAATAACTTGCGTCATCGTTTACTTTTGGGTTTGTACCTTTTGCATATCGTTAACATGTACTAACACGTACTAATACACACTTACACACCAAAGGAAATGTAAAATTGTGAATCGGACCATAGTTGCTCTTTACATGATTTAAATGAGGCTTTGATTTTTAGTAATCAAATGTGGAAGTGACTCAAGGAATCTTTTCATCTGTAATTCCTAGTTTCTTGACCAATAGGCTTGTGCATACCATCCTCTCACTGTAACGCAACATTAAGATACTGCAATTTCACTGATGAAGTCCAACTATAGACTGCATAAACGTGCACAACATGAAAAGTGAAGGTTTCTTCTTCAATGTTTACAGGTATTTTTTCACACTTCACTCTTCTAACGGATGTCCCCATCCTTATGAAGTTGTGAGAGGCCCTGGATAAGAACTACAACACCATCCTGAAGTTCTTCCAAGGAGTCAACTACCAAGGAGTGAAAGATGTTTTGACTACTTTTGAACCAGAGGCATCAGATAAGACTGCAATCGTTCTACTTCTTCTGATGGCTTACTTCAAAGAGCCAAAGGATTCCATTGTGCTTGATGTTGATGTAAGTATATTTTCACTCTCAAATTAGCATTAGGTCTATTATTTTTGGATAAATGCACTGTGCTTGTATATTGCCATTCTATTCTTCTGAACACACTACACTTTACCCCATTCACATGGGTGCCAACTGCTAATCACACAATCATCAAAACTTTTTGGTTTTTATTTCACTTTGAGGAACTGCTATTTTGTCCATCTGCTCTCAAACTCCGGGGAGTCTCTCTCAACTATCAAAAACCGCTATAACCTGAATGGATGATCGCAAATGTTACAGGCGGGGCCATGCTCGATGGCTCCAGTGCATCAAAGAGCCACCGTTTTCGCCCCACCCAAAAAATTATGAACACAGAAATGTGGAAAAACTGTTTAACGGTGTAACTCCACAATTCAGTAATGCATAGTTCAGTCTTTGTAACGTGTTTCAGCAATTAATTTATAATGTGTTTAGAAACAATTCTCTGAAATAATTTTTTATCCTTTTCTCAAGAGTATGGCATTATGAGTATATATGGTTTTGTTTCAGGTGACACATTGAAGCTGAGGGCATGGATGCTGTCGCTGGAGGGTCAAGTGGTCATGGGACCTCACCCTGGCTTTACAACTGGTCTGGCGGCCACTTTTGCCAGTTACTATAATTTTAATTTAAAGTATGCTGACAGCGGTTCTTGCACTCTGGAATTCATTCAAAGGTAATGTCTACATTAATCCTCTGGGGCCAGTTGCACCAGCTGTGCGTAAGTTACAACTTAACCTAGTTGCGATGTAAAGGGACACTAATTTACAACTTAAGCACTACTAATTTTGGCGTTGCACCAATAAACTTCATTAGAGTGTAACATACAAACTAAATATTTACAAAAGAACGGTTGGAATTAAATGGCAGACTGACTTAACTAAAGCAATAAGCTCTTGTTTTGCTCCACAGACTTAAATCCTTTATACATATGACATATATGTGACCGATCACGGAAAGTAGGGACACAAGTCGGATCTGGGGCATTTTGAGTTATTCACAGATTCTGCTGGGAGTGACAATAGGGCTCATTTACATCTCATTTAGATAAGCTATACCCCCTGTAAAGCTCTTTTAAGATACAGATTCTCTAGCATATTAAATGTATTTTGTGACAGAAGTCCGGATGACAACAAGCAAAAAATAAACAGGACTTCTTACCTTTGTGTTGATATAACGATCGCAAGTCGAATCCAGTCTGTTTCAGATGTGTGAATAACCCCTGAAAACCGTCTAATAGAATACATCCAATGACCATTTTTGTCCACAAATGCGTATTTTGTCCACAAATGAAATGTATAGTCTAGTGTTTACATCAGATTTTGCATGAAAGTCTTGTAATAGAATATAATGTAGTTAAATCACTACTCACCTTTGTTTTCACCGTCACAAACGGAAATACCTATGACGCATTTTTTTTTTTACCTGATGGGAGGGGTTCTAGTGGACCAATCACAGCGCTTGTGGTCCGCGTAGATTTGACGTGCTGTAAAAAATCTGGTGCACGTCAGGCTACGCAGAGGCTACGGATAGCCTACGGCGTAGCTACGGCGTAGACCTTACACACGACTATAAATCGGGCTTAAGGGTGTTTTGGAGCCCTGGAAAGGTTTTGACATGCTGCAATAAGCTGACCCATACACTTTATGTGCATCATGTTACTTTATAACTTTTTGTGCAGTATAGTACTGTAACAGCTGTAAGAAAGGTTATAAAAAACTGTTAGCATATAAGGATGTAAATGGTCTTCCTTCCCTTAAGTGGTCTAATAAATACCGTACCGAGGTCATCATACTGAAATACTATTGTACCATGAATTTTTGATACTGTTACATCCCATATAAAGATGCAATTTGACACATTGGAAATGATGAAAGTCAGAATGTAAAAATGACGAAACTGAAGCATACATTAGGAGGCACACTGTGATTCATGTCATTGGCACATTATTCAAGTTGAGTGGAGCAAATTCAAGCAAATTGATAAAATTTTATTGAGGAGAAAATCCATACCAAAATTATTTATTTAAATGTTTGGGGTTTAACTGGACCAAAGTAATGTCACCTTGTTCGAACTGATCTAACTTTAGTTTTGCTCTGTACTGCAAAAGCATTGACCAACTGAAGGCTACTTTTTCATCCCACTTGAAAGAAACTAACAGTTTTTCTCTCTGCCTTTTTG
Source organism: Tachysurus vachellii (assembly GCF_030014155.1). NCBI lineage: Eukaryota > Metazoa > Chordata > Actinopteri > Siluriformes > Bagridae > Tachysurus > Tachysurus vachellii. The sequence goes on from NC_083480.1 coordinate 2,327,583, forward strand.
TTTATAGGCGCTTTTTGGGCATTAATCCGGAGACAGGTACAAAGTCAAAGAAGCAGAAAGGACTCCTCAACCAGCAAGTCTGTACACTCACTCACTCATTTTCTACCGCTTATCTGAACTACCTCGGGTCACAGGGAGCCTGTGCCTATCTCAGGACTCATCGGGCATCAAGGCAGGATACACCCTGGACGGAGTGCCAACCCATCACAGGGCGCACACACACTCTCATTCACTCACGCAATCACACACTAGGGACAATTTTCCAGAGATGCCAATCAACCTACCATGCATGTCTTTGGACCGGGGGAGGAAACCGGAGTACCCGGAGGAAACCCCCGAGGCACGGGGAGAACTTGCAAACTCCACACACACGAGGCGGAGGCGGGAATCGAACCCCCAACCCTGGAGGTGTGAGGCGAACGTGCTAACCACTAAGCCACCGTGCCCCCCAAGTCTGTACACTCATAAGAAAAACATTGATTTTGAATGGATGTCAGTCTAGTGTGATCCAAAATATTTGTTCTTTGTAGAGGCAGTTATGCACTTTATAAACTTACTATGTTCTATATTGTCTCTTTGTTCAATAATGAAACACAACGAATGAGTTAATGTCAGTCTACGCTGTAAAAAGCCTTGTTGCAATTACATTTTAATGCAGTTGAATCAACTTGAAATTACAATTCATTAACTGAATGAATTCAAACTTTCTTGACAGGTGAGGAGTTGCTATTAATTATAAAAATAAACTTAAAATAACTTAAGCTAATTAAAATTCATTTTTATAATTTATAGCAACTCCTCATTGGTCAAGAAGGTGAAATTTAATAGTAAATTCAAGTTAATTAAATTTAAAAATGTAAGTGCAGGTTTCTACAGTGTAACGTATTAGCAGTTCTGGAAAATCTTTTTCGAGATAGTCATTGAATAATAAATAAATGTATGAATGTAATAAATGGATGAAATGTATGAAATTTTTGTTTTTGTGTTTATTTGAATTTAACATTGTTTTAATGTTAAGTTATTGGCATAGCCAGTACTATTACAGTGTATACTGTAAATCTACAGCAGACTAATGCTAAACTGCATTACATTAACTGTAACTTAACAGCTAAATGCAATTATTATATGGAATAATGCTGCTATATCACAGTAATCTAAAAGACATTACTTGTAATTTCACAGTAAAATAACATATTACCACAGGAGCATACTGCTAAATCACAGTAATACGAAGGCCTAACTACTGTGAGGTTACAGTAAGCAGCTGTCATTTCACAAGTCTTTACTGTAAAAATGACACTGTAACATACTGTGAAAGTACAGTAACAACTTGACAGTAATTTAATGTGAAGTTACATACAGTACCTTCCTGTGAAAGTAATGCAACTAGTTGCCAGTAATTTACTGTGAATTTACAGTCAAATAATTTACAGTGTACTATAACATAACATAACATAATATGCATTGACATAAATAAGAAGTAAATAAATTGTAATAATGAATCAAAAACAAATTTGACTAACATTCACTAGAAGACTCACACTACAATTAAAAATCAAATCATCAAAAAGTTCAATAAACTCAATTATTATTTCTGAACAGTTTCAAAATTGTGGTAAATTAATCAATGAGTGCAACAAATGATGAATTTTTAGACTCAGCATTATTGATGCTGTTAACAGCAAGTCCACTGAGATCACGGTAGACCTCAAGTAGGTTTTAATCAGCTTGTGGTTTGAAAAACTTCTCTGCAGTGTGTGTCCTGCTTAATTAATGCGTTATGGTGACGTATTATAATCACATCATGATGCAGGAAGTGTTTCAGTTATTTAACATGGTATGTTGTCAGATATGTCAATTTTATTTTATACTAATAATACTTGAATCAGTTCGATGATCGATCAGTACTCAGTTATGTTAACTGGCAGAAATAATTTGCCATGATGTCAAAAGAGGGCGCAATTTCGACAAAATGATGAAAAAAAACACATGTCCGTCGCCCCCAGTTATTTTGCGGAAATAAAAAAAACTTCGGGCTACGCCACGGACCGGCCATGTGGAAGTCATCCTCAGTCTTGAACTAGATCACCATAACATTTACCTCTACAACTACATTTACCCCATATGGCAAACGTCCTTATCCAGACTGACGTACAAAAGTCTCCATTTATAAATACATCACCCTCCAACCAACCAACCACCCCCAAAACCGCTTTTATTTTTTGATTACATATCTAGACAACTCTAGAACCAACTGAGTTAAGCAGATAGTACAGAATCCTACTTTACCAGTAGAATGGATAAAACAAAGGCGCTTATAGGAATTAAATATATTATTTCCGATTCTATTTTGGAATCAAGTTTTTTAAACAATTTTCTTTATTCTTTTAGTTCTAATTTTGGACAACTAACCCAAATGTCTGCAGCCATTATACTGTCCATATATATGTCCTTGTCACGTCTGTGCTAACAAAGGTAAAGGGATAGTTTTAAGAGCCTTGTGTCCTATGGACTGGTACAAAAATCATTTATTCTTGCATTTCATGATTTTTATATCTAGATTTTAAAAAATAAACGGTACGGAAAATAGATATGTACTATAACAATAAGTACTGACAAACGCAGACAGATGTGAAAAATATTATTCACTGTCTCTGTAAACAGTAAAGCCTCTCTTTCATGTGAATAACTAAGAAATATTATAAACCATAATAAACCAACTATTTTGTTATTTGTCCTATATGTAAAGGTCTTAGATTATTATATTTTAGCTACATTATTATTTTAGAATTATATATATATAAATGTAGATATAATGATTTGGAACTTTATTACATTAAGAAACGAAAAAGGCCACTGTATCTGTTAGCCTAGAAAGCCACCACTGACACCACCACCTCCACCAACATCAAAGTGTGCTTTTGAATTTTTTTTTTTGCAGAAATTTAATTATTTTCATCATTCCAATTAAAAATTATTTGAAATAACTTTGCAAGTTGTAACGTAATTCCCCACGGAGAAAAAAAATAGCTTAATGAAAAAACACAACAGATGACGAGATATTAATTATTTAAACATTTATTTGCATTAATCGACAAAGTTTGACTTCAACGCAGAAAACACAGAACAAAGCACATGCAGCATTTAGTTGTACTGTTTTCCGAGTGCGGAGACAACGACAGCCAGGAACTTGTGCAGAGCTGCCTGCACTTCAGCTGTGAAACTAGCACCCAGGACAGAGGCGACTACAATGGTAATGCTGTCAGCCAACAGCTACAGGAGGAAACAGAGCAGAAAGAATGAACACAGGTTAAAGTATAGAACGGATGATTCATGTAGACAGAGTGATAAACTGACAATAAATGAAACTAACAGAATTAGGACTAATGGTTTATAAATAAATCAAATCAGACTCACCCTGAAGTTTTCGGGATCCACGTGTAGTTGTTCAGAGTGCAGCACACTCAACTCGGCGTAAGTGCCCTTAATGTCGTCCATGTTCTTGGCCGCTTTCTCCAGCCCTTGCATTACCGTCAAGCCGTGAGCAGCAACCCTGGGATTTCCCACGATGGCAGCGGCGTTATACAAGTTTCCAAAGCTAGCGAAATACCTCTGGGTCCATGGGTACACGACCAGACACCTGAGAAACATTTAAAAAGTACTCATAAGTTTTATAATCACTCCTTAAGTCATTTATGTCAGGTAATACATATTAAAATAATTGTACCTTGCCAGCGCCTGGTGACCGACAGTCTTGTGATCGATCTTGGAAAAGATGTCCTGGATGGTAGCGCGCTCGAAATCTGTCCACTCAACCATGTTGCTGGCTTTTGGAGGTTCTGAATGTTCTGATGAAGTCTTTTTAGGCCGCTTATATATGCATTTGACGGCACCTCCCAAGACCTGACTACAAACATCTGATGGGGTGTGTTCACTCTGACAGTCTGAACAATATTGATTAGATATGAATCGGTCCTTTTCGGTTCTAAATATATTTCACAGATTTATGATACATAAACAGCATACATAAGTTCGACAGCAGCAACACGTTTTAAATTAGTTTAAAGTACGTTTTAAGTTTATATTATGCGCGTATTTTAGAACGTGACCTAAATGACCAAGCACGGTGTGGTGATTTAATATTGGATCAAGAAATAAAGATATTTATTTTAATATCAGTATTTTAATGGCTTACTGTGGTTTTTACTTAATCTGTTCATACTGAATTTTAGAAAAGATGGTCAAATTGTAAAATATTGAATATCAATTACTAACATTTGTTCAACTGTTTCCATCACTGAAAATTGAAGTTTGGTGAAGTGCGGAAAGGAATCTTAACTAGAAAAAGCCTTTTAACAATAATCTTTGCGTTGAGATGATTTTGGAAACTCGGCCAACATGTTATTACAAATGGCTTTCAGTCAGTCTTTATATAAAGTAAACCAGGATTTCTTTAATGTAAGGAAGAAAAAGCGTAAAATAATAGAAATTTATAAACTATCCCAAATACTTCGGAATTCATATTATATCACATGCTGTGTAACAACAATATATTCTTGGCTTCTCATATATTCTATGAGAGCGCGCACTAACTAATAAACATTAACAGTCGTGACGAAACATGGAAGGCGCTACTATTAAGTTCGGGCACTGGGATTTTGTGCAAGATGAGAAGAGAAGAACAGCAATATGCAAGTTCCAGTCCCCTTATTCAGTTTAACCACTATTTGGACATTTGTGATGGACAGGACTTCCTGCAGTTTTGGGCTATGAACAGACACCCTCCTCTCTTTGTACAAGGTAGCGGTAAGAGTTATGGCCATCCGTGCATCAAGTGCACCTGTTGAACGTGTATTCAGCCATGGTGGGCTGATAATGCGACCACATCGATCACAATTGAGTGACAAAGTTGTATCAAAATGAATTTTTTGTAAGTGCAATGTAGTGTAAATGGTTGGTCACTGTTTATGTGGAAATGTCAGCTTTTTTGCAATAGCACTTATAATTGGTCTTCAGTGTTAGGCTTTGAGTGAAAAGCGTATGGATAGTTTATGGGGATGCACATATACTGTATATATAAAAAAAAACAATATAAATATAAAATTAAAAAACCTTAGAGTTGCAAGCACAGCCATATTCTTGTCTCACATGCACACGCACACACATTCAATTTAAAGGGATAGTTCACCCAAAAATGAAAATTCTGTCATCATTTTCTCACCCTCATGATGTTACAAACCTGTATAAATTTCCCTTTAATATTAATAAATTACACTCACTCCAATCATCTCTCTCTCTCTCTCTCTCTCTCTCTCTCTCTCTCTCTCTCTCTCTCTCTCTCTCTCTCTCGCTCGCTCTCTCTCTCCCTCTCTCTCTCTCCAATAGTTAATTCACTTCAAGATTTGTGTGATTCAATAATTTCTGTTTTTTTGATTGACGTGATTGATTGCTGTTGTTATTCTGTTGTTAAAAAGTAAGGATCTAATTTAAGGATGTGTTCATGTCCCATTAAAAGGGAATGTCTGTTCAAAAAATGCCATTTGGTTGCATAGAAAACTTTGTACTTTTTTATATATACTTTTCCATGGTCTTCTGCCATGTTTGAGGCATATTGAAACTTTTCATGCTTTTATGTTGGCCTTATTTCAGTTACATTTACATCTTAGGCTTTGTAGTTTTCATTTTTATTCATTTTTAGATTTTTATTGTATTTACAACTCACCTGTATGTGGACACCTTTTAAAAATAAAGGCATATAATCATTTTTTTGTTGCAAATAAAACTCTCATAGTCCATAAATACTGTAGATTTAACTTTGTTTAATATATACATTTAGTTAAATCATCAAACATCTGTATGACTTGCCAGTGACTTGCTTGACTCAAGCTGACATAAAGCAGTGACTTGATTGACTTGACTTGAATCTCACAAAAATTGACTCGGACTTGCTTGAGACTTGAAGGTGAAGACTTGAGACTTACTTGTGATTTGCTCATGTATGACTTACTCCCACCTCTGTAAAATACATATATAAATACAGTCCCAACAGTGGTGCAGTATTTACAATAGATTTGTCATATATGATCAATAAAAAAACAACTACCCTGAAGTAATGGGTCATATTATGTTGTTTCCTGTCTTTAAGTACAATCACTTCATTTCTTATTTAATTTGTAATTTGTTTTCTGCCCTGATTAGACAATTTTTAATTTTGGGGGTAAAATATCAGTTAGCGATTAGCACTTTGTTTCCTATCAGGCTTGACAGTTATCTTTTACAAGCAGCAGAAGCTCTGTCTAATCTCCTTTTTAAATTGGTGGGTCTCGGGTGTGCCAGCTTGGGGTCGTTGTATAAAAGGCTGATTCGTTTCTCAGAGAGTCTACAGAAGTTTTCTTCCACACCACTACGAAACCATGAGTCTCTCTACCAAAGACAAAGCTGCCGTCAAAGCCTTCTGGGCCACGATCTCCTCACAGACTGAAGAAATCGGTAGACAAGCTCTGTACAGGTAGGTGCTTGATCAATTCTCTCCTTTTGGTATTCATTTCAATTCCTCTTCTGATACCGAGGACACACTCTGTACAATGTTTCTATACAGGATGCTGACTGTTTACCCTCAGACCAAAACCTACTTTTCCCATTGGAGTGACTTGAGCCTTGACTCACCCCAAGTGAAGAAGCACGGAAAGACTGTTGTCTCTGGCGTGGCAGAGGCTGTGAACAAAATCGATGACCTGACCAATGGGTTGCTCAACCTAAGCGAGCTGCACGCTTTCCAGCTGCGTGTTGACCCCGCTAACTTCAAGGTAAATTAAACTTAATATTTAATACTATTTCCTCTATAATATTTTAGTGTGTTTTTTACCCATATTTAAATCCTGTTCCACAACATGTTGTTTAATGTAGTTGTTTTTTCCTTTCCTTGTAGATCCTCTCCCACAATTTGCTGGTGGTTCTGGCCATCCTGTTCCCCACTGACTTTACTCCTGAGGTGCATGTGTCTATGGATAAGTTTCTCGCTGCTTTGTCCCTGGCTCTCTCTGAGAAGTACAGATAAGAAGCTCTGCAGGCAACAGAACAGAGACATGCAAATGTTTTTTTATGTTCTTGACTGATCTAAATAAAAGCCAAAATGATTTTGGCCTCATCAAAAGTAACACTATGCTATGTGTCTTCTCTGAAGTTTTGTTCAATGAGTGTTCATATTAGACCTATAAGTCAAAAAGAAGTTGATGAATGCATTCAATAATGATGATTTTACTGAACGTGGAAAACGTTCCTGGTATCCTTTTATTACATACACTTGTCTTAGACAATGGTTTATAAAAAACAAAATGAAAGAGCAAGGCTGGCTTAGGCCCTGTTTTCCGCCCAATCACCACTAAAAAAATGTAGAAAATGCAGCTTTTTCAAAACTTTACTATAACATAACATAACATAACATAAAATAACATAACATAATTTAATAATATGCATTGACAAATAAGAAGTAAATAAATTGTAATAATGAATCAAACAAATTTGACTAACTCACTAGAAGACTCACACTACAATTAAACAAAAATCAAATCAACAAAAAGTTCAATAAACTCAATTATTATTTCTGAACAGTTTCAAAATTGTAATCAAATGATGCATTCATAGACTCAACATTATTGATGCTGTTAACAGCAAGTCCACTGAGATCACGGTAGACCTCAAGTAGGTTTTAATCAGTTTGTGGTATGAAAAACTCTTCTCTGCAGTGTGTGTCCTGCTTAATTAATGCATTATGGCAGTGGCGTGCACAGACCTGCAGTGGGGCAGGGGCGGAAGGACCAAAAAGGGCACTAAAAAAAAAGACAAAAATATTACTTCAATAAACATAACAAATGTGTTTTTGTACAGATTTTAACTTATTTATGAAATTACCTGTATTTAAATCAGTATTCGTTTAACTGCTGTCTTTTTAAATATTTGAATGACTTCATCACGATTAATTGGAATGTCTCGCTCAATGGAGAGCAGCAGTAGGTCAGAAAGCCTCTCTTCATTACACAGACTTCGAAGACTGGATTTCACAAGTTTTCACTTAGAAAATGACCTCTCAACTGTAGAAGTGGAGACAGGCAATGTTGCATAAATGTTTTGTTCAGAAAGAGAGGGGAAAACAGACTCAATCTCATTGTCTTTTAGGCACTTTAGCATTCCTTGTGGATTTTTTGGAAAGCCAGCTACTGGCTGACATGGCCCAAGAGAGCAGCAGAACTGTAGTCGCTATTAACCTGTATTTAAGCTTGTTTTCAATCAGCTGAACAAATTCTTAAACTCAAATGGCTATCTGGACAATTTTCAATCTGGTTTCCGCCAACATCACAGCACAGAGACAGTGCTCATAAAGATAATAAATGATATTGACTTAAACTCTGATTCAGGTAAAATATCAGTGCTGGTGCTACTAGACCTTAGTGCTGCCTTTGACACGGTAGATCACACCATACTCTTACATAGACTGGAAAACTGGGTAGGGCTTTCTGGGATGGTCCTCAAATGGTTTAATTCATACCTAAAAGGGAGAGGTTACTATGTGAACATAGGTAACCATAAATCTGTGTGGACATCCATGACATGTGGAGTCCCACAGGGCTCAATTCTTGCACTGCTTCTCTTTAATTTATATATGCTCCCAATAGGTCAAATAATGAAAAAGAACCAAATTGCTTACCACAGCTATGCAGATGACACTGAGATATACTTAGCCCTGTCCCCTAATGACTACAGCCCCATTGACTCTCTATGTAAGTGCATTGATGAAATTAACAGTTGGATGCGTCAAAACTTCCACCAGTTAAACAAAGACAAAACCAAAGTCATTGTATTCGGAAATAAAGATGAAACTCTCAAGGGTAACACACACCTTGACTCTAGGGGTCTAAAGAGACAAAATAAAGTCATTAATCTTGGTGTAATTTTAGAGTCTGACCTTCATTTCAGTAATCATGTGAAAGCAATAAGCAAATCAGCTTACTACCATCTCAGAAATATACTGTAGCCAGAATTAGATGTTTTGTCTCAAGACAGGACTTAGAGAAACTTGTTCATGCTTTCATCACCAGCAGGGTGGATTATTGCAATGGACTCCTTAGTGGGATCCCCAAAAAGACCATTAGACAGCTGCAGCTCATACAGAACGCTGCTGCCAGAATTCTGACCAGAACCAAAAAATCTGAGCACATCACTCCAGTCCTCAGGTCCTTACACTGGCTTCCAGTTAAATTTAGAATAGATTTTAAAGTATTGTTACTCGTTTATAAATCACTTCATGGCTTAGGACTGAAATACATTACAGATATGCTAATTGAATATAAACCAAGCAGACTACTCAGATCATTAGGATCAGGTCAGTTAGAGATACCAAGGGTTCACTCAAAACAAGGTGTATCAGAATTTAGTTATTATGCCACCTATAGCTGGAATCAGCTTCCAGAAGAGATCAGATGTGCTTCAACAGTAGACACTTTTAAATCAAGATTATAAACACATCTGTTTAACTCTGCATTTACTAAATGAGCACTGTGCTGCTTCACACTGACTGCACTTTTTATCCAAAACACTTTTACTCCTGTTTTATTCTTTTTAACATATTTTAAACTGTTTTTATTAAAATCACATTTATTTTCTTTAATTGTTCTTTTTTTTATTATGATTTTATCGTATGTCTCTTATTTTTACATATATTTTTTTCTCTCTTATAAACTGTTTTCTAATTTCTATGTAAAGCACTTTGAATGACCTCTGTGTATGAAATGTGCTATACAAATAGACTTGCCTTGCCTTGCCTTGCCTTGTATTTTAAGCTGATCAACATGAGCTGGGTCTGTTGGAAACTTTAAGGCCAACAAGGATTGGTTAATGTCTTGTTCACTTGTACCCTGAACCTGGTATTCAATATCTGCTCCTGCAGCTCCTTTCCTCTGTTATCTCTCTATCCTTTTCTTGACTCATCTCTTTTTGTACCTCCCTTTCCATCTCTTCCTCTTCCTCATTGAGCCTAATGTCTCCTTGTATTTCCTCACTTTCTTCCTCATTGGCTCTAACATCTCCTTCATCTTTCTCACTTGTCTCAACTGCTTTCCCTTGAATCTCTTCAATACTTTCCTTATGTGAACTGCAGCTCTCTATGAAAAAACAAATGGCCATATAATGAATAGAATTAATGGGGACTCCATTTTGGTCCCCACTGGCTTTCAATATATGGACAAAACAAATCTTGTAAATATTCAACAGAAGAAAGTCATACAGAATGGAAACATATAGATGATTAAATGAGAGAATAATACATTTGGGTGATTTATTCATTTAACAAAAATGTCTAAAATATTGTTTAGACTGTAATATAAGTAATAGCTTACTAGCTTAAAAAAACAAAAACAAACATACAAACAAACAAACAAACATTCATCTTTCATGAATGTGAAATCATTCATCTTTATTCTCTCTTCTCAGCCAGCTTGTGAGAGGGATGCTACCTTTAGCTGCATCAGAGAGTTCCTTGTGTTTTTTTCTTTTGATCCTTTCTTTCCTTGGCATTCTATTAAATTTGTTGATAGACATAGAATGCACACATCAAGCAAAAATAAGGAGATGATGATAACAGTGAGAATCAATAAGTTAATCATGTTGAATTCATGTTTAGTTTTGTTGATATTGAAAACTTTATTTGTATTACATGGATGAAGCGTTAGCTTCATTAAATCAAAGATATAAATGGGTTTTACGTTAGAGTTGGACGTGGAATTAGATTTAATTTCACTAAATGCATTTCCTCGAGCTAATGACATGAGCACATTCTAAATTATACTAGCGCCTGTGGCTAATAATAACTAATGGCCGTGGATAAAAAAAACATTTCAATGTCAGAAACGTGGCAGCAATCGAGTAATACTTATATTATAATTAATCATAAGTCCCGTTCTACCGTATTCGCTAAGTTTACAACAACATTATGGTAGGATAAATGTCCATTTTCCACGTTACCTGTCTGCTGCTCTTGTTTTGAAGACTCGCGGCTAAGATGCGGCTGCAAAGCGCAGTAAAGGTAAATCCACCTTCCGCTCCACCCCCCCCCCCCCTGCACACAAATGCGTTATGGTGACGTATTATAATCACGTCATGATGCAGAAAGTGTTTCAGTTATTTAACATGGTATGTTGTCAGATATGTCAATTTTATTTTATTCTAATAATACTTGAATCAGTTCGATGATCGATCAGTACTCAGTTATGTTAACTGGCAGAAATAATTTGGCATGATGTCAAAAGAGGGCGCAATTTCGACAAAATGATAAAAAAAGAAAAAGAAAAAAAGAAAAAGAAAAAAAGAAAAACACATGTCCGTCGCCCCCAGTTATTTTGCTGAAATAAAAAAAACTTCGGGCTACGCCACGGACCGGCCATGTGGAAGTCATCCTCAGTCTTGAACTAGATCACCATAACATTTACCTCTACAACTACATTTACCCCATATGGCAAACGTCCTTATCCAGACTGACGTACAAAAGTCTCCATTTATAAATACATCACCCTCCAACCAACCAACCACCCCCAAAACCGCTTTTATTTTTTGATTACATATCTAGACAACTCTAGAACCAACTGAGTTAAGCAGATAGTACAGAATCCTACTTTACCAGTAGAATGGATAAAACAAAGGCGCTTATATGAATTAAATATATTATTTCCGAATCTATTTTGGAATCAAGTTTTTTAAACAATTTTCTTTATTCTTTTAGTTCTAATTTTGGACAACTAACCCAAATGTCTGCAGCCATTATACTGTCCATATATATGTCCTTGTCATGTCTGTGCTAACAAATGTAAAGGGATAGTTTTAAGAGCCTTGTGTCCTATGGACTGGTACAAAAATCATTTATTCTTGCATTTCATGATTTTTATATATAGATTTTAATAAAGAAACGGTACGGAAAATAGATATGTACTATAACAATAAGTACTGACAAACGCAGACAGATGTGAAAAATATTATTCACTGTCTCTGTAAACAGTAAAGCCTCTCTTTCATGTGAATAACTAAGAAATATTATAAACCATAATAAACCAACTTTTTCTATTTTGTTATTTGTTATATGTAAAGGTCTCGCATTGTTATATTTTAGCTACATTATTATTTTAGAATTATATATATATGAATGTAGATATAATGATTTGGAATTTTATTACATTAAGAAACGAAAGAAGCCACTGTACAGTATCTGTTAGCCTAGAAAGCCACCACTGACACCACCACCTCCACCAACATCAAAGTGTGCTTTTGTATTTTTTGAAAATAGAAATTTAATTATTTTCATCATTTCAATTAAAAATGAAAATTATTTGAAATAACTTTGCAAGTTGTAACGGAATTCCCCACGGAGAAAATAATTAGCTTAATAAAAAACACAACAGATGACGAGATATTAATTATTTAAACATTTATTTGCATTAACTTTACATTAAGTTTGACTTCAACGCAGAAAACACAGAACAAAGCACATGCAGCATTTAGTTGTACTGTTTTCCGAGTGCGGAGACAACGACAGCCAGGAACTTGTGCAGAGCTGCCTGCACTTCAGCTGTGAAACTAGCACCCAGGACAGAGGCGACTACAATGGTAATGCTGTCAGCCAACAGCTACAGGAGGAAACAGAGCAGAAAGAATGAACACAGGTTAAAGTATAGAACGGATGATTCATGTAGACAGAGTGATAAACTGACAATGAATGAAACTAACAGAATTAGGACTAATGGTTTATAAATAAATCAAATCAGACTCACCCTGAAGTTTTCGGGATCCACGTGTAGTTGTTCAGAGTGCAGCACACTCAACTCGGCGTAAGTGCCCTTAATGTCGTCCATGTTCTTGGCCGCTTTCTCCAGCCCTTGCATTACCGTCAAGCCGTGAGCAGCAACCCTGGGATTTCCCACGATGGCAGCGGCGTTATACAAGTTTCCAAAGCTAGCGAAATACCTCTGGGTCCATGGGTACACGACCAGACACCTGAGAAACATTTAAAAAGTACTCATAAGTTTTATAATCACTCCTTAAGTCATTTATGTATTTAACCATTCCTTTAAGTCAGGTAATACATATTAAAATGATTGTACCTTGCCAGCGCCTGGTGACCGACAGTCTTGTAATCGATCTTGGAAAAGATGTCCTGGATGGTAGCGCGCTCGAAATCTGTCCACTCAACCATGTTGCTGGCTTTTGGAGGTTCTGAATGTTCTGATGAAGTCTTTTTAGGCCGCTTATATATGCATTTGACGGCACCTCCCAAGACCTGACTACAAACATCTGATGGGGTGTGTTCACTCTGACAGTCTGAACAATATTGATTAGATATGAATCGGTCCTTTTCTCTTTTAAATGAATATGATGTCATGGTACATGGCAAAGCTTCCTGTGAGCATAACGATTGTTTTATGGAAACTTGTAAAATAATTATTAGAGGCATATCATGTAGCCCATTGCATTAAATAACATTAGTTAATATCAGTTCTTTACATATTGAGAGAATGAATGAAATAACAAACAGAGACAAATGAAATAACAAACTGATATCAGTCTTAGTTACTGAGCTTAAGCATATCACACTTTTATTCCTGCAATGTAATTTTTACTGGTAAATATCTGCAACAAGATATTTCAAACTGCCAAATACAAAAATCTACAGAAATATCCATACATTTTTATTGTTTTACCTTTAAACTCTTAGCTATTCAGTAGTTTTATTTCAATAGAATTTTATATAGAAAATATGATTTTTAATTTTTTTCTATAAGATTATAGAATATTCATGACTAAAATAATCCACATATTTATTATACACACAATTTGGGCTAATGAATTACGTTCATATTATGTGCATATGTTTATCATATATTCATTTAAGCTGAACCAAACATGGAGTGGGGCTGGTTTAGGACAGAAGTGGCTGGTTCAAGAAATAAATCACTTACAGTATTTAAATTGCTACCATCTAGAAAACGATTAAGGTGCATCATCAGAACCAACAGATAAGAACAGCTTCTACCCCAGGACCAACACGTTCTCACTCCCAACTCGTCACATATGGACGTTTGGTCAGGATCCCCTGGAGTCACATTTTGACGCATGGGTATCCCTTTAGCGTCATTTCAACGTGCAGGGGAACCATAGACTTCTGTAGATCTCTGAACCGGAACCTGCGGCGTTGAAATGTGACGTGTTGGGGAATGCAGTCCGTTTTGTCTTATGAACTGGATCGGGACTACGATAAATAAGAATAAAAAAAAATAGCTTGCTATAAATTAATTATGGCAGGGCTACTCAATCCAGGTCGTGTTTTTATTCACGCCTCTAAACCTGCCTCTTTCTCACCAACTACCTGCATGTCTTCCCTCACCACGTTTATTCATTCATTCATTCATTCATCTTCTACCGCTTATCCGAACTACCTCGGGTCACGGGGAGCCTGTGCCTATCTCAGGCGTCATCGGGCATCAAGGCAGGATGCACCCTGGACGGAGTGCCAACCCATCGCAGGGCACACACACACACACTCTCATTCACACACACACACACTACGAACAATTTTCCAGAGATCACGTTTATTCTATTTATTTATGTATTTATTTATTTATTTTTATTTATTTATTTATTTATTAGGACATTTTTTTAAATTATTTATTTATTTATTTATTTGGACTTTTTTATTATTTATTTATTCATTTATTTATTTATTTATTTATTTGTTGATTAATAAATTCATCAGTGGCGCTGACGTCATTGTATGGAGATCCCATGCTCCATTGCGATTTTCCACTCGGTAAGTAGAACAGTTCATTAATATAATTGGGAACAATACCTATAATTTTTGGAACAAAAACTGTTCAATCAGGAGAAGAAGATGAGTTTAGAAGCTGTAGAAGTGAAAGGTAGCAGTTTCGTGATGCAGTAAATCACAGCAGACATTATAAAAATAGAACTTGCTGCACCAAATGTGTAGTAGGTAGGCTAATATAGCTAATTACATTCAAGTTTGTTTATTTATTTTTCCACATTTAATCATGCAAGGAAATAGAGGAGATTGTATGATATTTGGAAATTGTGTGTTTTAAGTTACCAAGCTCTGCACGGTGGCTTAGTGGTTAGCACGTTCGCCTCACACCTCCAGGGTTGGGGGTTCGATTCCCACCTCCGCCTTGTGTGTGTGGAGTTTGCATGTTCTCCCCGTGCCTCGGGGGTTTCCTCTGGGTACTCCGGTTTCCTCACCCGGTCCAAAGACATGCATGGTAGGTTGATTGGCATCTCTGGAAAATTGTCCGTAGTATGAGAGTGTGTGTGTGTGTGTTGGCACTCCGTCCAGGGTGTATCCTGCCTTGATGCCCGATGACGCCTGAGATAGGCACAGGCTCCCTGTGACCCGAGGTAGTTCGGATAAGCGGTAGAAGATGAATGAATGAATGAAGTTACCAAACTGGCAGTAGCACTTTAATACCTTAGCCATTTATAAATGTTCAGATGAAGAACAGTGTTGCCAGGTTGGTGTGTTTTCTACTAATTGTTCACAAATCCACACAAAAAACTCTAGTAAATACACAAATCTTAGCAATAACAATACAAATTAATTTTGACAATTAATTAATGAAAAACAAAAACAACAATACTGTGGAGCATCACATATTTACAATATGATAAAACAAATTAAGTGTTCTTGTCTAAAGAAGGTTAGGTTGTGACTATGTTGTAAACTATTTTCCATGTCTGTCATTTGGCACATCAGAAATATCAAAATCCCACCTGTCTAATCCCATTTCATCCCACATAGTACAATTTAAAACCACCACAAACTGCCCAATCTGCCAACACTGATGAAGAAAATAATGATAAAAATGTAAGGTGTTCAATTCTGAATTCTAAATCTTTCTTTTTTGTCTCATTAGGTCTTTTAGATTTGCCAGCTTCGAACATCCCTCTATTATTTTAATCCCCTCATCACACACACAAACACACAATAGCAAAAGGCACTTTTAAGAGCCACGTCTGTCTTGTTATCCTGCTCTCTCTCTCTCTCTCTCTCTCTCTCTCTCTCTCTCTCTCTCTCTCTCTCTCTCTCTCTCTCTCTCTCTTTCACACCCTCTCTCTCTGTCTCTTTCTCTCACTGTTTACATCTGTTGCTGTTGTTGTTATTGTTGTATCTGTTCGTCTTTCTGTCTGTTTCTGTTTCTGCCCCTCACCATGAGTGATTCAGAACTACAAGAACAGTTTATGCTGCTGGATAACCTGGTTGAGCATCAAGAAATCAATGATGAGCTCCAAAGTCTTGATGACTTACTTCAAGAGGAAGCAGCACCAGTAAAAACAGCTGAACCAAGGGTACATGGGAGAAAGAGAGACAGTGATGGAAACATTGTCTATGCAAGACCAAGATCAAGCAGGAATCAGTCAAATGAGGGTCAGTATAATTTTTCATTCAAGATATGTTGAACATCTGGATTGTTTAGGCACTTATGAATGTATCAAACAAGGAATATGATGGAAACAATCAAACCAGAAGCACTTATTTTTAACATGAAAATAAATTGTATTTGTGTAAAGAAGTATAAACTTCACTAAATGATTGGTCTTGGTAAGGTTTGTTTGAAGCAGTTTGTTCTGAGTGTGTTGTGAGTGGCCAACCAGCTTTTTTTTATGATCTGCTTCTACAGCAAGCATTTTTTTTGCTTTCCTCATCTATTTGACAACTTATACAGATAACTGCAAGCAATTGAACTGTCTACATTTGGGTTTGGGAAATAAAAAGTCTGCTAGTCCTCTCGACTAAATGTTAAACAGTGAGTTGGGACCAATTTACACTGGTAATAAGGGAGATAAAATTGTGGGACTATTTTAACAGAGTGTTTCGTGCAAAGATGATGAAGATGATGCATCAGCTCTTGGAACCTCAAGAGATCCTCTCCTAGTTTCCTCAAACTGGAGTACAAGACAAAGTCTCATTTCAGAGAAGTGGAGGGCAGAGAGACCCCGCCTGGTGAATACGGCTGTGGCACGAGAAAATGTGGTAAAACACATCTGCCAACTGTGTGGAATCAATCCAGCTGCTGTCCGGTGTTGTGACTGTCGACCACGCCCCTTCTTTTGTGCTGAATGTGATGTCATCATGCACACCAGACATGTTCTCCATAACCGAGATGCCATGACTCCTGGATTCTACCATCCATTGCCTCCAACAACTTTTGTTGTAGATAAGGCTCTTTCCCATTGTGGTAAGTTCTTGTTTGTGTCTGGACAACATAAATATCATTCTAGGAATTGTTAGTCCTCATAAGCTTCACTATTTACATATGCCTTTTTGTCTCTTGTTGTTTGATATTGAATTTATGTGTACACTTCATGTCAGTCAGCTTTTTGAGCTTCTCTGTATACTTTTTCAGCAATGTACTTCAATACCGTAGAATCGCTCCAATGTTATATTACTCAGTCAATCCAGATGAGCTTAATTCAGCTTTGATCTTGTTCAGTGCGCCATGTGCCTGTGGAGGTTCCTGACAAAATTTGCGGTTGTTCAACATAGTCATTGAGGGTCAGCCCAGGGAAGACTGTTGCTGTGATCACAATGAATGGTAAGTGTGTGAAGATAAAAATCTATACATGCTCATGATCACAGCAACGGTATTGAAGTACATTGTAAGATCTACACATGACTTTTGAGTAATGTTTAACAAGTCATGTAAAAAAAGGTTGAAATAATCCTATAATAATGTAAAAAGGTTTACATTAAAGTGGAAATGTTTTTGATTTTTTCAGGACGATATGATCTAAGCATGTCTGAGTTGAGTTGTGAGGCATGCCAAGCCACTTGGGCTGCTGGAGTGGTCGAGTTAAATTCAAAGTGACTACTGGCCTGCGACCCTTAACTTTGCCACAATTTATGCCACAGATGTCTTTTTTCATTTGAAGAAATGAAGATGGCAGCACCAGGACTGTCCTGCCAAGCTTTTTCAAGAATGCTGGATCAGCGAACTGTCCGCTTTGGTCGTGTGAGTATTACATTTATTTATCCTACAGTATTGGTTCTTTCTGTATTCTGGGTTGAAAGGTGTTTGATGCTAATGCATTTGTTTTACATTATTATCTGTTGGTTTCCTTACTTTTATTAGACTGGCAAGATCTCCACAGACAGTTTTCAGAAAAGCTTTTTTGAGTGGGAGGCTGTCCGTTTTGAGGTGGATAAAATCTGCAAGGAAGAGCCTTTCATCTGTCCTGCATGCACCCCAGATATTCTGGCAGTTTCAGTAGATGGAAACCGCAAGCTTTACCGTTTCAAGAATGCAGCTAGGTATACCAAAACTGTGTATAATGTCACACTGTTGAAACAATATTAATAAGAAAAAATAGCCATTTAATGTGCACACTAAAGTTAAATTAGATTACAATGTATCATGAACGGGGGGCACGGTGGCTTAGTGGTTAGCATGTTCGCCTCACACCTCCAGGGTCGGGGTTAAATTCCCACCTCCGCCTTGTGTGTGTGGAGTTTGCATGTTCTCCCCGTGCCTCAGGGGTTTCCTCCGGGTACTCCGGTTTCCTCCCCAGTCCAAAGACGTGCATGGTAGGTTGATTGGCATCTCTGGAAAATTGTCCCTAGTGTGTGATTGCGTGAGTGAATGAATGAGTGTGTATGTGCCCTGCGATGGGTTGGCACTCCGTCCAGGGTGTAACCTGCCTTGATGCCCGATGACGCCTGAGATAGGCACAGGCTCCCCGTGACCCGAGGCAGTTCGGATAAGCGGTAGAAAATGAATGAATGAATGTATCATGAACTTTTGTGTACCTGTTTTTTTTTTTTTGTATAGATCTTCAGATATTTGGCCATATTTCACTTCAGGCCATATTTGAAGACGTCTTTATAGCTAAGGATGAAGATGTGACAAGATTTGTGGACTACATTCACAAGGCATCCAAACATGTACTGTAAAATCACAGATGATTAGACTTTATACAGGAGTACAATTGCCTCCAACTACAAATTTTCTATATTATAGGTCAGTGGAAGAGGTGTTTGTGGAGGGGAGTGGTCAGCAGCCAGAGAGACCTCCCAAAGATCTGCTAGCAAGGTAGACGAGGAGGGACTGGAGCTTGCGGTGTGTCGGCATGGAGTGCTACTCTGTGCGTTAAATATGTACAGGGGGGAAATTTTTGCTTATCCCCTGTACCTGCAAAAATGGCTGGCTAGTAGGCAAATCACCTTTTTTTGTATGGATGTGACCTGCAAATATTGGCCTTACCTCCAAAGAATTGCAAAAAGCTGCCCAGAGCTCCAGCACCTTCTTAGCATGAAGCCCTTTCTTTCGGTATTCCATGCCAACCATGATTTTAAGTGCGAAGTAGGTGAACTTTGCTATGAGATTAATAAAATCTGGAAATGAATATCAAAACTTTCTCAGCATTATATTATTATTTTTCATTCCTAATCAGGTAAAATGGAGTGGAGCAGGATGGGGCTGGTTTAACACTAGCAGAAGAGGTGGAACAGTGCAATGCTTTCCTATCCAGGATTGCAGTGACCACAAAACACATGTCTAAAGCAGGCAAAATGACCTTCTACTGCACTTGTTACATCATTACAGGGGGAATATGGTAACATGATATTTTCTGTGTTTGCAGGACGCACAGACATGCTGACTCTCATGGCCATGCGCTGGAATCAACAAAAGTTCAACAATTTGGCCACCGCACTGAGCCGCCGATATCAGAAGGTAAGATAGAATCAGTAGAATTAGTTTTAGATGCTCAGTAATGAATGTCATTAATTTTTGAAGGGTTATTCAAAATGAATGAACCGATATCATGACACATTGCTTCAGTTCTCAAGCATTGTCATGGAATGAGTCAGTGACCGTGAGTTATCTAAGTTGATTGTGAATATAATACTTGTGACTTGGCTGGAGTTTTCTTTTTTAATTAACCCTGTATTTTAAAGATTTGTTTGTTTTTATACTATCTGTGATTTCTTGTCATTTCAGACCACGAAAGCTCTGCAAAGCCAGTTGCAAAACCTGAATGCATGAAGGTCGCACTGACAGTGACAGAGAGCCAATTGGAAGACTGGGTCAATGATGTAAAGGAGTGGGCAGACGGTGAGGAAATGACTAGTGTGTGTGTATACTGTGTATATTTATGTTACTAGTAATACATTTAGTTGTAATTAATTGTAATTGTTACTCTTGTTGTAATTTCTTCTCAGCTACAACAACAACCACCACAAGTGATGTTGATGCTTTGGCCAGCAGAATTGAGGTGCTGGTGGCGAGTATCAAGAGGCGTTCCCAGCGTCTCTATAAAGATACAGATGGCAACAAAGGTCGTGCCAGGATCCGCCGCAAGATCAGGGAAGAGAAGGGGATCCTGACATCGGTTGTGGAGAAATACAACATAATGGTTCCAAAAACAGAAACTCCGTGCTTGGAAACCATTTTGCCTGGTGAGACAGCTTGGCCATGGCAGCTACCACACAGTGGTATGTACACTAGTCTGACAATTCTTTTACATAATGACACATCAGCCACAATGCCACAAATGTCAATCTGCAACCCCATATGACGTAATTTTTTCTCATGCATTCCAGACACTGTTGATTTAAGGACAAAAAGAAAGGCATTCGACATCATCATGTCACTAAGGCGACTTCAGGAGGAGCAGAAAATTGTTGTTGCAGAGATGAATCAACATTGGAAATATCTTTCAACTCGTGCAGAGACCCTCCGAGAACTGTCCTGCTTGTTTGCCAGCGAGAGTCTGAAAAGTAAGAATTTGTAATATATGGCACAAACATAAGCATAAACAAAGGGCTGCCCCATTTTTTTTTCTGGATAATGAACTCAAAACACAGTTCCAGTTCCATAGCTGGGAAAGAATGTTATAAGTTAAGTTATTTCAGCCATCACAACTGTAAGCTTATCTTTATTTTACTGTTAGTAAGAGTCTGACTGTTTTGACTAGTGCATATTCCTATAACTACATAGGACATGTCCTGTCTAATCATTAAAGTAAAAAGCCCTAATAAACATGCACAACAATGATGATTTTTTTATAAGGTTTCTAATGGAGGGTTAATGTTATTTTGTTTTTCTTTTTAAGATTCACAATGTGGCCTAAGTGAAGAAGGTTTAAAAGGTCTGCAGAGCATCATCCACAGAAAGCAACATAAAATCAGAGATATGAGGGTACTGTTACCTGCATGTTTTGTCTGGAGCTGAGAACATCAACTTTTTAAACAAATCGCCAGCTGATGACTATGACAGTGACAGTGACTTTGAAAATTCTGATGATGAACTGTATGATGAAATGTAAAAACCTTTTTTTTTTCTTGACAGTGAACCAGTGACCTTAGCCATGAATCTAAAGTGTGTAATAAAATCTGCTTTTTGTCATTTTATAAATATAACCAAAGTGTAGTCTTTTTTTTCACATACATAGAAATACAAGCAGTCAGTGATGGAAATGAAGTGTGTTATTGTAAGGCTAAGTACTGTACTGTACTAAAGTATAGATTTCAGGTACTTGTACTCTAGATGATTTGTTACTTGTCATGGCTCTTTGTAGTTGTAAAGTACTAGGCTGCAAAATATATTTACTGAGCTTATAAAATAAGACATTTTGGTATGAATAAAACTACTCAGTAGTTCTCATATAGAATAAATACAGCCAAAAGAATTAGTTAATATGCCAAGAAAAAAAAAATTTGCCAGTACAGTAATACAGTTGTCTACAAAATAGTTCAAAATGTCCTCCACCAACTATAACACTAAATAATCATGAGTTTAATGAGTAATAATAATCAAAGGAAATTTGAGTCAGATTGGAAATATGAAGAGTTCTGGAGCAAAAGCCTCTAATCCATTTGGAATTTTTTTTTTTTTTTTTTTATAAAATGAGCATTTTTCTTAGGTGCCAATGTTTATGTTCAGATTATTCACTTTAATGGCAATAAAAATAACCCATTTCATGCCATTAAAGTGGAATTAATGGACAGAACAAAGGAGCCTGAGAAAATGCGCATTTCAGAAGAAAATTTTAAACACCACTTACAGGCTTTTGCATCTAAACACTTTAAATGAAATTTTAGGTCTTCATCCCTGGGCTGAGGAAAAACAACTGTGGCCACATGCCTGTGTTCTATATTAGGGTACTGTATAACAGTTAAAACCTGTTTATAGACATGGAATAAGCAGCTTATAATATTGCTGTTTTGCTATTCAGGTGTTCAAATTATGCAAATTATCATGTGAAAGAATGGGTTGCTCTCAGGAGCTCAGTGAATTCCAGCATGGTACCTTGACAGGATGCCACCTGTGCAATAATTTCCTCACTACTAAATATTCCACAGTAAACTGTTAAAGGTGTTAAGCGTAAGTGTAAGCGATTGGGAACGACAGCAACTCAGCCAAGTGATAGAACATGTAAAACCACAGAGCGGGTCAGAGGATGCTGAGACACATAGTGCACAGAGGTCATCAACTATCTGCAGGTTCAATAGCGACAGTCCTCCAAACTTCATGTGGCCTTCAGATTAGCTCAAGAACAGTGCACAGAGAGCTTCATGGTCGAGCAGCTGCATCCAAACCTTACATCAGCAAGTGCAATGCAAAGCATGGGATGCAGTGGTGTAAAGCACACCGCCACTGGACTCTAGAGCAGTGAAGACTTGTTCTCTGGAGTGACTTATTACGCTTCACTGTCTGGCAATCCTATAGACAAGCCTGGTTTGGGGGTTACCAGGGGAACGGTACTTGTCTGCATTATGCCAAGTGTAAAGTTTGGTGGAGGGGGATTATTATGTGGGGTTGTGTTTAAGTAGTTGGGCTCGGCCCCTTAGCTCTAGTGAAAGGGACACTTAATGCTTCAGCATACCAAGACATTTTGGACAGTTTCATGCTACCTACTTTGTCGGAGCAGATTGGGGACGGCCCGTTCCTGTTCCAACATGACTGAGCACAAGTGCAGAAAGCAAGATCCATAAAGACATGGATGAGTGAGTTTAGTGTGGAAGAACTCGACCGTCCTGCACAAGAGTCCTGACTTCAACCCGATAGAACACATTTGGGATGAATTAGATCAGAGACTGTAATCCAGGCCTTCTTGTCCAACATCAGTGTCTGACCTCACAAATGCGCTTCTGGTATATAAGTAGTAATACTTATAAATATACATATATATATATATATATACTTAAATATAAGTATATATATACATATATATATATATATATATATATATATATATATATATATATATATATATATATATATCCATCCATCCATCCATTTTCAACCGCTTATCCGGGGCCGGGTCGCGGGGGCAGCAGTCTAAGCAGGGACACCCAGACTTCCTTCTTCCCAGACACTTCCTCCAGCTCTTCCGGGGGAATATCGAGGTGTTCCCAGGCCAGCCGAGAGACATAGTCCCTCCAGCGTGTCCTAGGTCTTTTCCGGGGCCTCCTCCTGTTTGGACATGCCCGGAACACCTCCCCAGGGAGGCGTCCAGGAGGCATCCGAAAGAGATGCCCGAGCCACCTTAGCTGACTCCTCTCGATGTGGAGGAGCAGCGGCTCTACTCTGAGCTCCTCCCGGGTGACCGAGCTCCTCACCTTGTCTCTAAGGGAGCGCCCAGCCACCTTGCGGAGGAAACTCATTTCGGCCGCCTGTATCCGGGATCTTGTCCTTTCGGTCATGACCCAAAGCTCATGACCATAGGTGAGGGTAGGAACGTAGATCGACTGGTAAATAGAGAGCTTCGCCTTGCGGCTCAGCTCCTTCTTCACCACAACAGACCGGTACATCGACCGCATCACTGCAGAAGATGCACCGATCCGCCTGTCGATCTCCCGCCCCATCCTTCCCTCACTCGTGAACAAGACCCCAAGATACTTAAACTCCTCCACCTGAGGCAGGAGCTCCCCACCAACCTGAAGGGGGCAAGCCACCCTTTTCCGGTTGAGAACCATGGCCTCGGACTTGGAGGTGCTGATTCTCATCCCCGCCGCTTCACACTCGGCTGCAAACCGTCCCAGTGCACGCTGAAGGTCCTGATTTGAGGAAGCCAACAGGACAACATCGTCTGCAAAAAGCATAGACGAAATCCTGTGGTCCCCAAACCGGACTCCCTCCGGCCCCCGACTGCGCCTAGAAATCCTGTCCATATAGATAATGAACAGGACCGGTGACAAAGGGCAGCCCTGCCGGAGTCCAACATGCACCGGGAACAAGTCTGACTTACTGCCGGCAATGCGAACCAAACTCCTGCTCCGGTCATATAGGGACCGGACAGCCCTTAGCAGAGGGCCCCGGACCCCATACTCCCAGAGCACCCCCCACAGGTCACCACGAGGGACACAGTCGAATGCCTTCTCCAGATCCACAAAGCACATGTGGACTGGTTGGGCAAACTCCCATGAACCCTCCAGCAACCTGGCGAGGGTATAGAGATGGTCCAGTGTTCCACGACCGGGACGAAACCCGCATTGTTCCTCCTGAATCCGAGGTTCGACTATCGGCCGAATTCTCCTCTCCAGTACCCTGGCATAGACTTTTCCGGGGAGGCTGAGGAGTGTGATCCCCCTGTAGTTGGAACACACCCTCCGGTCCCCCTTCTTAAACAGAGGGACCACCACCCCAGTCTGCCAGTCCAGAGGCACTGTCCCCAGCCTCCATGCGACGTTGCAGAGGTGCGTCAACCAAGACAGCCCCACAACATCCAGAGACTTGAGGTACTCAGGGCGGATCTCATCCACCCCCGGTGCCTTGCCACTGAGGAGCTTCTCAACTACCTCAGTGACCTCAGCTTGGGGGATCGACGAGTCCACAACCGAGCCCTCGGCCTCTACTTCCTCAATGGAAGACATGTCGGTGGGGTTGAGGAGAACCTCGAAGTACTCCTTCCACCGTCCGAGGATGTCCCCAGTCGAAGTCAGCAGATTCCCACTCCCACTGTAAACAGTGTGAGCAGGGCACTGCTTCCCCCTCCTGAGGCGCCGGACAGTTTGCCAGAATTTCTTCGAGGCCAACCGATAGTCCTTCTCCATGGCCTCACCAAACTCCTCCCAGACCCGAGTTTTTGCCTCTGCAACCACCCGGGCTGAAGCTCGCTTGGCCCTCCGGTACCTATCAGCTGCCTCCGGAGTTCCCCGAGCCAACCAGGCTCGATAGGACTCCTTCTTCAGCTTGACGGCATCCCTTACTTCCGGGGTCCACCACCGGGTTCGGGGATTGCCGCCACGACAGGCACCGGAGACCTTACGGCCACAGCTCCGAGTGGCTGCGTCGACAATGGAGGCGGAGAACATGGTCCACTCGGACTCAATGTCTCCAACCTCCCTCGGGATCTGGTTGAAGCTCTGCCGGAGGTGGGAGTTGAAGTTCTCTCTGACTGGAGACTCTGTCAAACGTTCCCAGCAGACCCTCACAGTACGTTTGGGTCTGCCAAGTCTGTCCAACTTCCTCCCCCGCCATCGGATCCAACTCACCACCAGGTGGTGATCAGTTGACAGCTCCGCCCCTCTCTTCACCCGAGTGTCCAAGACATACGGCCGGAGGTCAGATGAAACAACCACAAAGTCGATCATCGACCTCCGACCTAGGGTGTCCTGGTACCATGTGTACTGATGGACACCCTTATGCTTGAACATGGTGTTCGTTATGGACAAACTGTGACTAGCACAGAAGTCCAATAACAGAACACCACTCGAGTTCAGGTCGGGGGGGCCGTTCCTCCCAATCACACCCCTCCAGGTGTCACTGTCGCTGCCCACATGAGCGTTGAAGTCCCCCAGTAGAACAATGGAGTCCCCGGTTGGAGCACTTTCCAGCACCCCTTCCAGAGACGGCAAGAAGGTCGGGTACTCTACACTGCCATTTGGCCCATAAGCACAAATAACAGTGAGAGACCTATCCCCGACCCGCAGGCGCAGGGAAACGACCCTCTCGTTCACCGGGGTGAACTCCAACACATGGCCACTGAGCTGGGGGGCTATGAGCAAGCCCACACCAGCCCGCCGCCTCTCACCGCGGGCAACTCCAGAGTAGTAGAGAGTCCAGCCTCTCTCAAGGAGTTGGGTTCCAGAGCCCAAGCTGTGTGTGGAGGCGAGCCCAACTATCTCTAGTCGGTATCTCTCAACCTCCCGCACCAGCTCAGGCTCCTTTCCCCCCAGCGAGGTGACATTCCATGTCCCTAGAGCCAGATTCCGTGTCCGGGGATTGGGTCGCCGAGGCCCCCGCCTTCGACTGCCACCCAATCCACATTGCACCAGCCCCTTACGGTCCCTCCTGCAGGTGGTGGGCCCGCAGGAGATCGGCCCCACGTCGCTCCTTCGGGCTGAGCCCGGCCGGGCCCCGTGGGGTAAGACCCGGCCACCAGGCGCTCGCATGCGAGCCCCAACCCCGGGCCTGGCTCCAGAGTGGGGCCCCGGTTGCGCCATACCGGGCGACGTCACGGACCTTGTTTTTAAACCACTCATAAGGGGTATTTGAACCGCTCTTGGTCTGGCCTGTCACCCAGGACCCGTTTGCCTTGGGAGACCCTACCAGGGGCAGAAAGCCCCAGACAACATAGCTCCTAGGATCATTCAGGCACGCAAACCCCTCCACCACAATAAGGTGGCGGTTCGAGGAGGGGTATATATATATATATATATATATATATATATATATATATATATATATATATATATATATATATATTTTTTGTTATTATAACAAATGTCAAAGTATCCTCTCTCAACTAGAAATAACTTAAATACATTCATAATAAAATTGTATGCAAATAACTTTTAGTAAAAGGCAATCAGTTTTAGTAAAATATGTTAATTTTAATAATCATTCTTATTATTAAACATATTCTATTTTAGGCTAAAAGAAATATGAAAAGAAATATGTAAATGGGAAATATGTAACACTAAATATATTTTTATATTTATATTTTGGTATTTATTCATGCATGGCATAAGAGACAGTTCATGTAAACTTACCCATAATAAAACTGCTCTGCAAAAATCATTAAAAAACATGTCTTTGGGAAAACCATTATAACAGCATGTTTGTAGCATGTCCTCGCCATGTTACACCACCTGGCTGTTACACAGTTCAGAAAACATGCAAAAGGTGCTTAAAATGACAACTAAAAAAAATACTAAAAGAGTGTATGCACTGTACAGAAACTTTAATGAAGTACAGCAATAACAACAATGACAAAACCCTCAAAATTGACATTCTGAAAGCTGGTTAGTATTTGGAGACTCAGGCAAAAAATGCTGGAACTCGCTGGCAGGCTCCCAGGTGTCATCCCAAGTTTTGCCACTGCAAAGTATCATAAGTGCACATGTTATTGGAACACAGAACAAAAATCAAGATTATCAAGCTCAAGTGAGTGCATCTTGCATCTTGTGCATCTTGTGAGTACTTCTATTCATCATTGTTCTCCTGTTCTTCATATTTAACACTGCTCTTCTCCTTCTCACTGCTCTAATCTTCCTCATCCATTTTGGCATCAATGTTCTGGTCTTCATTGCAAGACACTACTGGAAGCAGTTATTGGTCCAAACCTAAATAATAAGATGCAAGTTTATTACTTTGAGTCTTGATGTATGTATTATTACATCATCTAGTACAGTTTAGAACACAGGTCTCGTTTGACTGCAATCAGTCCTTTCTAAATCATGTAGAACTGCATTCTCCATTCTACAAATATTGCTAAATTATGACAAGTTTAGTGTTTCAAATGCTGAAAAATAATTTTATACATGCATGATTCACTACTACTACTACTGTAATGCATTACTGGGTAAATGTTGAAGGTCAATGTCCTGAATAAATACGCTTCAGCTAATTGTGTATAATCCATTGTGTCCACTTCAATCACAAAATTCTGGGCTCTTGCTAATAACTACATATATTAATCCACACCAGGAGGTAGATCATTCTCCCATTTGTATCCAAAATAATTGAATAATATTTTAAGAATTTGAAATTCAGTCTCAGTCTTCGAGTTTTAGTACAGACTACTGACCATCACCCATGTCCTAGCAAAAACTTGCATCAGTTTTCTATCTACCTCAGAGGATGATTTCAAGTCAAGTCAAGTCAAGTCAAGAAGCTTTTATTGAAGCTTTTATTCTTGCCATGATCAACTACACGACCAGGGAGATTTCTCTTGCCACAGACATAAATAAAAGGAACTTCCATGCTGCTTGCAAGACACCATTTTAACTTTGCCAACATCATATTGGTCATGAAATAGACTACTTAGCATTGCAATGGAGTTACATTTTTAATGAAACACGACTTACCACATAGTGCACGGCAACCAGTGGACTTTCAATTCTGCTTTTCCCTACACACACACACACACACACACAAAGTAATAATTATTGAAGCTGTTTAAGCAGTCACTGGATAGGGCACTGGACATATTGGACATATAACATATTGTTTTATTATCTTTAAAAGCCAGAATCAGTCACTAAGACAAACAAGCAGCCTAATAAAAGACATTTTACCTCATTTGTTCTTTTCCCGGTTATTTTATCAAATAGGAAGATCTTCTGCCTACTACATTTTCGGCAACCTTAATGATCGTAATGATACGATCATTAATGATCGTATCATTACTTAATGATAAAAGAACGTTTATTAAGCAATGAATGTCAAGTTTCAGTTGAATCTCAAGTTAATAGTTATCATTTCACTTGTGAGGTGATCTGTGGTCCTGTCCATTTGTGTCCAAATGACTTTGCCCCTGCTTTTTGTCAATCAAGCAAAATGTACTGGGCTGGGTTTTCCAAAGCCCTCTTAGTTTAAGTCAGTGATTGACATTAACCACAGCCCTTGGACATTGGACACGTAAACACAGCTGAATAACTAAAAAGAACAAAATATTGTTTATTGGCTACCAATAACCTGATGACCCGAATAAATCTAATTTGCATGAAGTCAGCTTTGTCAGAGAGCAAATGTATTAATAGTGTGGATTACAGTACACCAATGCCAAAAATCTTACCTTTTCTTCCCTTCTTCACATATGAGCCCTCCTGACTCAAGGACTGGGAGGTGGAAGATGGAGCAGTTGGAGGACAAGACTGTGGAAGGGAGAGATCTGTGGTGATAAAAGACGGAGGAGAGACAGTGGTGGCAGAAGGTGCCAGTGAACCGATTAAGGTTTTTGTCCTTTTCCTCCTCTGTTGCAAAGACCTAGAACATGGCAGTGAAGGTGGAGGAGAAGAAGAGTGTGAAGTTAGAACAGCTGAGGAAGTAGTAGAGGAGCTAGGAGAGAGAGAATTTGGAGAACATGGGGAAGAGAGAGAAACAAGGTTGAGTGTATATAGAGTCTCGGACTTCTTTGTAAGGCTTTCCGGCTGCTCCACGGTGAGGCTCTCCGACTGCTCCACGATGAGGATCACCGGCTGCTCCATGGTGAGGCTCTCCGACTGCGGCACGGTGAGGATCACCGACTGCTCCACCGTGAGGCTCTCCGACTGCTCCACCGTGAGGCTCTCCGACTGCTCCACCGTGAGGCTCTCCGACTGCTCCACCGTGAGGCTCTCTGACTGCTCCACCGTGAGGCTCTCCGACTGCTCCACCGTGAGGCTCTCCGACTGCTCCACCGTGAGGCTCTCCGACTCCAAAATGGAACTGTTGCACTGCTCCTGACTGGGGCTTTTGTGCTGCTTTGCTATGGGGATGTCATTGTCCAGCTGCTGTGCTGTGGAGGTTGCTTTAATACAAGTTTACATTAATTTCATATCTGTACATATCAACAAACAAAAAACATGTATTTTAAATACTAATTATTATTTCTGGACAAAAATCTTGCTCCTACCCTTAGTCAAGATAAATTCATATGCTGTCCTCATCTTATTTAAAAAATTTCTTGTGACAGGAGTGGGGAGCAGATGGGTGATTATGTCTGCAACCCACCTATTTGAATTCTTTTTATCTTGTTTGCCAATAAATAAAATAGGCTTGTAACCCACTGCCTCAAGTTTCCGCACCTGAAATGAACAAAAGCAGTTAAGCATTACACATGCACATTAGTTAAACCCACTGCATTATTAAGTGCATTCATTCTGTATAAAACAATTTTATTTTAAGGTCATTCAATGGAGTGCAATGCAAGAAAATGAGCCTTAATCAGTTTCATAAAGTTTATTATTTGAGAAAAGAGAACATTTGACTTGAGAAAAAGTTTAACCATTGCCAACATGACTGATTCATTATTTGACATAGAACACAACTTATTGTTTCTCTTTAACACAACTTAAACATAAAGATAAGTTTTATTTCATACAAAGAAAACTAAGTTAAATAGGTTTATGAGGGCCACATCATACTGGTACTAGACTATAATATTCACTAAATGACAAACATAGGCACTTTAAATAACAAGTGAAAAACTAGAATTTTTACTTACCGCAATACGGGCAGAATCAATTATACGCCCAGCATTTCTGCTTTTCATGACAGACTGTCCCCACTGCCTATCCAGTGACACCACTTTGTCTTTTATTTTTTGTTTAGTGGACAGACTTTCAAAGCAGACATGACAAGTTTTCCTGCTTGCCTGATTGGGAGTCTGGCAAGATGGGCAGGGCCTGAATTTTGGCCTAGTCATAATTTGACAAGAAATATACAGAAATATACACAGAAATATACAGAAAGATAGACAGATATGACATCTACAGATGTAAACAGTGAGAGAGAGAGAGAGAGAGAGAGAGAGAGAGAGAGAGAGAGAGAGAGAGAGGGAGAGGGAGAGGGAGAGAGAGGGAGAGCAGGTTAACAAGACAGACGTGGCTCTTAAAAGAGCCTTTTGCTATTGTGTGTGAGTGTGTGTGTGTGTGTGTGTGTGTGTGTGTGTGTGTGTGTGTGTGTGTGTGTGTGTGTTTGTGTGTGTGTGTGCGGTGGGGGGATTAAAATAAAAGAGGAATGTTTGAAGCTGGCAAATCTGAAGGACCTGATGAGAGAAAAAAAAAAGATTTAGAATTCAGAATTGAAAACCTTACATTTTTTCCAATTTTTTCTTCATCAGTGTTGGCGGATGACCTACACCCTAACCCTAGATGACCTACACCAGGGGTCACCAACCTTTTTGAAACTGAGAGCTGCTTCTTGGGTACCGATTAATGTGAAGGGCTACCAGCTTGATACACACAGTTTTCAGTTTGATCTGAAATAATAAATTTGTTCAATTTTCCTTTTATTATATGTTATTATTAATAATCATCTATGTGAAGACACTGATCATGTTAATGATTTCTCATAATAATTATCAACAATGATTTAACAAAGTAGGAAACAGATATTTTTAAAAAAGCGGGCTACTCATGTGGTCCTTGCGGACTACCTGCTGAATGCGGGCACCATGTTGGTGACCCCTGAACACCCTAACCCTAACCCTAGATGACTAACCCTAACACAACCTTCTTTAGACAAGAACACTTAATTTGCTTTATCATATTGTAAATATGTGATGCTCCACAGTATTTTTGGGTTTTTTTCATTAATTAATTGTCAAAATTAATTTGTATTGTTATTGCTAAGATTTGTGTATTTACTAGAGTTTTTTGTGTGGATTTGTGAACAATTAGTAGAAAACACACCAATCTGGCAAC
The DNA here is from genome assembly GCF_030014155.1 of Tachysurus vachellii. NCBI lineage: Eukaryota > Metazoa > Chordata > Actinopteri > Siluriformes > Bagridae > Tachysurus > Tachysurus vachellii. The sequence continues at coordinate 2,359,264 of NC_083480.1, forward strand.
ACTGTTCCTCATCTGAACATTTCTAAATGGCTAAGGTATTAAAGTGCTACTGCCAGTTTGGTAACTTAAAACACACAATTTCCAAATATCATACAATCTCCTCTATTTCCTTGCATGATTAAATGTGGAAAAATAAATAAACAAACTTGAATGTAATTAGCTATATTAGCCTACCTACTACACATTTGGTGCAGCAAGTTCTATTTTTATAATGTCTGCTGTGATTTACTGCATCACGAAACTGCTACCTTTCACTTCTACAGCTTCTAAACTCATCTTCTTCTCCTGATTGAACAGTTTTTGTTCCAAAAATTATAGGTATTGTTCCCAATTATATTAATGAACTGTTCTACTTACCGAGTGGAAAATCGCAATGGAGCATGGGATCTCCATACAATGACGTCAGCGCCACTGATGAATTTATTAATCAACAAATAAATAAATAAATAAATAAATAAATAAATAATAAAAAAAAGTCCAAATAAATAAATAAATAAATAATAAAAATGTCCTAATGAATGAATAAATAAATAAATAAATAAATAAATAAATAAATAAATAAATAGAATAAACGTGGTGAGGGAAGACATGCAGGTAGTTGGTGAGAAAGAGGCAGTTTTAGAGGCGTGAATAAAAACACGACCTGGATTGAGTAGCCCTGCCATAATTAATTTATAGCAAGCTATTTTTTTTATTCTTATTTATCGTAGTCCCGATCCAGTTCATAAGACAAAACGGACTGCAGTCTGATTCCCCAACACGTCACATTTCAACGCCGCAGGTTCCGGTTCAGAGATCTACAGAAGTCTATGGTTCCCCTGCACGTTGAAAAATGACGCTAAAGGGATACCCATGCGTCAAAATGTGACTCCAGGGGATCCTGACCAAACGTCCATATGTGACGAGTTGGGAGTGAGAACGTGTTGCCAGGACCATACGGGAGCTAAATACTGTCAGGCTTCTGAACAAGCACATACACATAAACTGAAGGATCACAGCAATCTGGTTAGACATTTTATACACAGAACCTATAGGTTTACATTCTCTGTATACCACAGAATGTGTTTCTTCATATATTTTATTACTCATATGTTTACACTCCGTGGCACTTTATATACATTTTATTGACATATTTTAACAATTAACAATAACCTATTTTTATTAATCTAATTTATCTATATAAATATTTCATACTTATTTATACCTTCATTTACAATGACTGGGGAATTTAGATTAATGAACGAAAAGAAAGCATACAAAGTTAGACATTCAAAAACAACCCTAATTTATCTAAATTCAGCGTATACCACATACTGTGTACAGTATATTCTTAATCCATAAATATAAATTTGGAAGTTTAGAAAACGAAAGAAAATGTTGTATTATATGAGATAATGTTGGTTAATTATATTTCAGCAATCTTTTTGAGGTTTAAGATTTCATTAGCGCAGAGAAAGCATACACTGAAAAGTGAATTCACTGCAGATCAGATGTTGTGTACCAACAATAATAACTTTAAAAATGTTGTATTATATTAGATAATGTTGGTTAAATATATTTTAGCAATCTGAATTAGCATTACAGTACACAGTGTAATCTTCTGACACTAGCTGCAGTGAGTGAACAGGAAGAGCCTGGAATATATTTTTAGAGGTCACGCCCATGAAAACCTTCTGCTGATAACATATTTAGACTGAAATAGCAACATATTCTTGGCAGGCTTCACAACATCCCCTATGTTTAATTACAAAAAATGTATTCAATCGAACTGATAATAGAAAATCATTATGTTGATAGTAATTCGGGAAAAAATCAAAGAATGTGAATGATGAAGAAACATTAATATTTATTTTGTATTTTTTACTGCGATTAATAACGTGACCCTTTACGCGTATAATTTACAAAATATTATTTCATTTCTATTCAATATTTTTGAATCAATTACATTTATTTCAGTAAAAATTCTCGCATACTCAGTTTTATTTTCTCAGAAACTGAGCATATATAAAGTCAAACACAATTATTATTATTATTATTATTATTATTATTATTATTATTATTATTATTATTATTATTATAAATTAACATTCTGCTTTCATTAATTTGTGTAATTTGTTTTCTGCCCTGATTAGACAATTTTTAATTTTGGGGGTAAAATATCAGTTAGCGATTAGCACTTTGTTTCCTATCAGGCTTGACAGTTATCTTTTACAAGCAGCAGAAGCTCTGTCTAATCTCCTTTTTAAATTGGTGGGTCTCGGGTGTGCCAGCTTGGGGTCGTTGTATAAAAGGCTGATTCGTTTCTCAGAGAGTCTACAGAAGTTTTCTTCCACACCACTACGAAACCATGAGTCTCTCTACCAAAGACAAAGCTGCCGTCAAAGCCTTCTGGGCCACGATCTCCTCACAGACTGAAGAAATCGGTAGACAAGCTCTGTACAGGTAGGTGCTTGATCAATTCTCTCCTTTTGGTATTCATTTCAATTCCTCTTCTGATACCGAGGACTCACTCTGTACAATGTTTCTACACAGGATGCTGACTGTTTACCCTCAGACCAAAACCTACTTTTCCCATTGGAGTGACTTGAGCCTTGACTCACCCCAAGTGAAGAAGCACGGAAAGACTGTTGTCTCTGGCGTGGCAGAGGCTGTGAACAAAATCGATGACCTGACCAATGGGTTGCTCAACCTAAGCGAGCTGCACGCTTTCCAGCTGCGTGTTGACCCCGCTAACTTCAAGGTAAATTAAACTTAATATTTAATACTATTTCCTCTATAATATTTTAGTGTGTTTTTTACCCATATGTAAATCCTGTTCCACAACATGTTTAATGTAGTTGTTTTTTCCTTTCCTTGTAGATCCTCTCCCACAATTTGCTGGTGGTTCTGGCCATCCTGTTCCCCACTGACTTTACTCCTGAGGTGCATGTGTCTATGGATAAGTTTCTCGCTGCTTTGTCCCTGGCTCTCTCTGAGAAGTACAGATAAGAAGCTCTGCAGGCAACAGAACAGAGACATGCAAATGCACAATATGTCTTTTTATGTCCTGAATTGATCTAAATAAAAGCCAAAATGTTTATGACATGTATGTTATGTGTCTTCTCTGAGCCTTTGTTGAATGCGTTTTTATATTAGACCTATTGGCCAAAAAGAAGTTTATGGAATTCTGTTCCGTTATTGGCAATGTGACGAGACAAGGAAAATAGAGCTGTTTTCAGAACATTAGGCATGAGATTAACAATGAATCTGTGTGCATATTGTAAATTAATTTACTGACCGTGGAACCCTATTTTATTTTGGAACCTTTCAGTAAAGCTGCAGAGCCATTATATTTTTATATGTGTTTGGCAGGTCTGTAAAAGTGGTAATTCACCTAAAATAAATTAAAGAGCCTTGTGTCATATGGACTGTTCCACAAGTCTATTATTCTGAGAAAATGTCAATCATATTTTATTATAATATGTGAATAGAGAATTAGTTCTTAGCACGTTTGCTTCGCACATGCAGCGTTGGGGATTTGATTCCTGCTGCCCCCAAGTTTACATGTTCCTCAAGTACTTTTGTACTACTTTGTACTTTTGTTCTCATGATTGCCATCTCTAAATTTTTTTAATATATTTTTTTAATATTTTTAAAAAAATTTAAAATATAAACGATACGGATGGATGGTTACTGGCAGAAGCAGACAGGTATGAAACATACAGGTGCATCTCAATAAATTAGAATCTCATAGAAAGGTTCATTTATTCCAGAAATTCAACTCAAACAGTGAAACTCGTGTATTATATAAATTCAGTACACATACACTGAAGTAGATTAAGTCTTTGGTTCTTTTAATTGTGATGATTTTGACTCATGTTTTACAAAAACCCACCAATTCACTATCTCAAGAAATTAGATTACTTTATAGGACCAATAAAAAAACATTTTTAGTGATTTGTTGGCCTTCTGGAAAGTATGTTCATTTACTCTATATGTACTCAATACTAGGTTGGGGCTTCTTTTGCTTTAATTACTGTCTCAATTCGACGTGGCATGGAGGTGATCAGTCTGTGGCACTGATGAGGTGGTATGGAAGCCCAAGTTTCTTTGACAGTAGCCTTCAGCTCATCTGCATTTTTTGGTCTCTTGGTTGGTTGTGCATCTTTTATCTTAATTCACTTTATCACACTTTTTCCTTCCACTCACCTTTCTGTTAACATCCTTGGATACAGCACTCTGTGAACAGCCAGCTTCTTTGGCAATGAATATTTGTGGCTTACTTTTTTGTGTTTGTTGCCTCCTTGTGAAGGGTGTCAATGATAGACCGCTTTTTCTACTGCAATAAACACTGAGCTTATTGTATTTATTTTATTCTAAAGTCTTGAATTGTATATTAAATATTATAATTTATATTACTTTATCATAATTATATGTGAAAATGTATATTTAAAGATTTGGGTTTATTACATAAAGATCCTCCAAAAAGGCCATTGCAGAACCAACCTTTCCCTACCCACATGAAGCTCACTCTGCCAATATATAAAAACCAATGTTTTTTTGTTTCTTTGTTTGTTTGTTTGTTTGTTTGTTTGTTTGTTTGTTTTAGCTTCTTAAGCGCTTGATAAATAATATAACATTTCGTTGGACAAACTAAGGAAAATGTAAACTTTAGGATTATTATCTATGCATGAATTATTTTAGTACATAACCTAAAGAATTTAATTAAAAAGAACAAATATTGAATGGAAATAATCAAATAAGGAAATAAACAGTTTATAAAGAATCACAATAGATGACCAGATATTAATTATTTAAACATTTATTTGCATTAACCGACAATGTTTGACGTCAACGCAGAAAATAAACAAAATGTCTGCTAATGATCTCTTGTCGTGAAAACGCAGAAAACACAGAACAAAGCACATGCAGCATTTAGTGGTACTGTTTTCCGAGTGCGGAGACAACGACAGCCAGGAACTTGTGCAGAGCTGCCTGCACTTCAGCTGTGAAACTAGCACCCAGGACAGAGGCGACTACAATGGTAATGCTGTCAGCCAACAGCTACAGGAGGAAACAGAGCAGAAAGAATGAACACAGGTTAAAGTATAGAACGGATGATTCATGTAGACAGAGTGATAAACTGACAATAAATGAAACTAACAGAATTAGGACTAATGGTTTATAAATAAATCAAATCAGACTCACCCTGAAGTTTTCGGGATCCACGTGTAGTTGTTCAGAGTGCAGCACACTCAACTCGGCGTAAGTGCCCTTAATGTCGTCCATGTTCTTGGCCGCTTTCTCCAGCCCTTGCATTACCGTCAAGCCGTGAGCAGCAACCCTGGGATTTCCCACGATGGCAGCGGCGTTATACAAGTTTCCAAAGCTAGCGAAATACCTCTGGGTCCATGGGTACACGACCAGACACCTGAGAAACATTTAAAAATCACTCATAAGTTTTATAATCACTCCTTAAGTCATTTATGTATTTAACCATTTCTTTAAGTCAGGTAATACATATTAAAATGATTGTACCTTGCCAGCGCCTGGTGACCGACAGTCTTGTAATCGATCTTAGAAAAGATGTCCTGGATGGTAGCGCGCTCGAAATCTGTCCACTCAACCATGTTGCTGGCTTTTGGAGGTTCTGAATGTTCTGATGAAGTCTTTTTAGGCCGCTTATATATGCATTTGACGGCACCTCCCAAGACCTGACTACAAACATCTGATGGGGTGTGTTCACTCTGACAGTCTGAACAATATTGATTAGATATGAATCGGTCCTTTTCGGTTCTAAATATATTTCACAGATTTATGATACATAAACAGCATACATAAGTTCGACAGCAGGAACACGTTTTAAATGAGTTAAAAGTACGTTTTAAGTTTATATTATGCGCGTATTTTAGAACGTGACCTAAATGACCAAGCACGGTGTGGTGATTTAATATTGGATCAAGAAATAAAGATATTTATTTTAATATCAGTATTTTAATGGCTTACTGTGGTTTTTACTTAATCTGTTCATACTGAATTTTAGAAAAGATGGTCTAATTGTAAAATATTGAATATCAATTACTAACATTTGTTCAACTGTTTCCATCACTGAAAATTGAAGTTTGGTGAAGTGCGGAAAGGAATCTTAACTAGAAAAAGCCTTTTAACAATAATCTTTGCGTTGAGATGATTTTGGAAACTCGGCCAACATGTTATTACAAATGGCTTTCAGTCAGTCTTTATATAAAGTAAACCAGGATTTCTTTAATGTAAGGAAGAAAAAGCGTAAAATAATAGAAATTTATAAACTATCCCAAATACTTCGGAATTCATATTATATCACATGCTGTGTAACAACAATATATTCTTGGCTTCTCATATATTCTATGAGAGCGCGCACTAACTAATAAACATTAACAGTCGTGACGAAACATGGAAGGCGCTACTATTAAGTTCGGGCACTGGGATTTTGTGCAAGATGAGAAGAGAAGAACAGCAGTATGCAAGTTCCAGTCCCCTTATTCAGTTTAACCACTATTTGGACATTTGTGATGGACAGGACTCCCTGCAGTTTTGGGCTATGAACAGACACCCTCCTCTCTTTGTTCAAGGTAGCGGTAAGAGTTATGGCCATCCGTGCATCAAGTGCACCTGTTGAACGTGTATTCAGCCATGGTGGGCTGATAATGCGACCACATCGCTCACAATTGAGTGACAAAGTTCTATCAAAATTAATTTTTTGCAAGTGCAATGTAGTGTAAATGGTTGGTCACTGTTTATGTGGAAATGTCAGCTTTTTTGCAATAGCACTTATAATTGGTCTTCAGTGTTAGGCTTTGAGTGAAAAGCGTATGGATCGTTTATGGGGATGCACATATATATATATATATATATATATATATATATATATATATATATATATATATATATATATATATATATATATATATATATAAAACCCTACATATAAATCTAAAAATAAAAAACCTTAGAGTTGCAAGCACAGCCATATTCTTGTCTCACATGCACACGCACACACATTCAATTTAAAGGGATAGTTCACCCAAAAATGAAAATTCTGTCATCATTTTCTCACCCTCATGATGTTACAAACCTGTATAAATTTCCCTTTAATTTAATTTCCCATTTATTAATAAATTACAATCACTCCAATCATCTCTCTCTCTCTCTCTCTCTCTCTCTCTCTCTCTCTCTCTCTCTCTCTCCAATAGTTTATTCACTTCAAGGTTTGTGTGATTCATAAATTTACGTTTTTTTTGATTGACGTCACTGATTGTTGTTGTTATTCTGTTGTTAAAAAGTAAGGATCTAATTTAAGGATGTGTTCATGTCCCATTAAAAGGGAATGTCTGTTCAAAAAATGCCATTTGGTTGCATAGAAAACATTGTACTTTTTTATATATACATTTCCATGGTCTTCTGCCATGTTTGAGGCATATTGAAACTTTTCATGCTTTTATGTTGGCCTTATTTCAGTTACATTTACATCTTAGGCTTTGTAGTTTTCATTTTTATTGATTGTATTGTACTTTTATTGTATTTACAACTCACCTGTATGTGGACACCTTTTAAAAATAAAGGCATATAATCAATTTTTTGTTGCAAATAAAACTCCCATAGTCCGTAAATACTGTAGATTTAACTTTGTTTAATATATACATTTAGTTAAATCATCAAACATATGTATGACTTGCCAGTGACTTGCTTGACTCAAGCTATGACTTGACTTGAATTGCTTGACATAAAGCAGAGACTTGATTGACTTGACTTGAATCTCACAAAAACTGACTCGGACTTGCTTGAGACTTGAAGGTTAAGACTTGAGACTTACTTGTGATTTGCTCATGTATGACTTACTCCCACCTCTGTAAAATACATATATAAATACAGTCCCAACAGTGGTGCAGATTTTACATTAAATTTGTTTTTATGTCATATATGATCAATAAAAAAACAACAACAACCCTGAAGTAATGGGTCATATTATGTTGTTTCCTGTCTTTATGTACAATCACTTCATTTGTTATTTAATTTGTAATTTGTTTTCTGCCCTGATTAGAAAATTTTTAATTTTGGGGGTAAAATATCAGTTAGCGATTAGCACTTTGTTTCCTATCAGGCTTGACAATTATCTATTACAAGCAGCAGAAGCTCTGTCTAATCTCGTTTTTAAATTGGTGGGTCTCGGGTGTGCCAGCTTGGGGTCGTTGTATAAAAGGCTGATTCGTTTCTCAGAGAGTCTACAGAAGTTTTCTTCCACACCACTACGAAACCATGAGTCTCTCTGTCAAGGACAAAGCCGCCGTCAAAGCCTTCTGGGCCACGATCTCCTCACAGGCTGAAGAAATCGGTAGACAAGCTCTGTACAGGTAGGTGCTTGATCAATTCTCTCCTTTTGGTATTCATTTCAATTCCTCTTCTGATACTGAGGACTCACTCCGTACAATGTTTCTACACAGGATGCTGACTGTTTACCCTCAGACCAAAACCTACTTTTCCCATTGGAGTGACTTGAGCCTTGACTCACCCCAAGTGAAGAAGCACGGAAAGACTGTTGTCTCTGGTGTGGCAGAGGCTGTGAACAAAATCGATGACCTGACCAATGGGTTGCTCAACCTAAGCGAGCTGCACGCTTTCCAGCTGCGTGTTGACCCCGCCAACTTCAAGGTAAATTAAACTTAATATTTAATACTATTTCCTCTATAATATTTTAGTGTGTTTTTTACCCATATGTAAATCTTGTTCCACAACATGTTGTTTAATGTAGTTGTTTTTTCCTTTCCTTGTAGATCCTCTCCCACAATTTGCTGGTGGTTCTGGCCATCCTGTTCCCCACTCAATTTACTCCTGAGGTGCATGTGTCTATGGATAAGTTTCTCGCTGCTTTGTCCCTGGCTCTCTCTGAGAAGTACAGATAAGAAGCTCTGCAGGCAACAGAACAGAGACATGCAAATGTTTTTTTATGTTCTTGACTGATCTAAATAAAAGCCAAAATGATTTTGGCCTCATCAAAAGTAACACTATGCTATGTGTCTTCTCTGAAGTTTTGTTCAATGAGTGTTCATATTAGACCTATAAGTCAAAAAGAAGTTGATGAATGCATTCAATAATGATGATTTTACTGAACGTGGAAACCTTTCATGTTATCCTTTTATTACATACACTTGTCTTAAACAATGGTTTATAAAAAACAACATGAAAGAGCAAGGCTGGCTTAGGCCCTGTTTTCCGCCCAACCACCACATCAAAAAGAACCAAATTGCTTACCACAGCTATGCAGATGACACTGAGATATACTTAGCCCTGTCCCCTAATGACTACAGCCCCATTGACTCTCTATGTAAGTGCACTGATGAAATTACACAGAAAATACACTGTAAAAAATTTCTGTAAATTTACATAGAAATTTAACAGCAAATTGCTGTTTTCATGAAATATCAGTAGATTGCCGTTTTTTGCAGTGCATTGTGGGAAGGCTTTTTTTTTCATTGTGGGAAGTATTTCACTGTTATTTTAACGGTATTATATCATATTTTTTGATTTGTACGACGTGGATTATCACCACGAGGTAGTTTGCACCTTTTCTATGTTTGTCATATCTTTAATATTATATTATAATAAATATTACATGGGAATTTAAAATGTTTTAATCAGAGAAAGCAATAGTTAGTAAAAGTCTGCCAATCTTTTAACTTATAGGCAAGACTTTTTATCTAACCGGTACATTTAAAATATGTTAGAAGGACAAATGGTTACTGAATCACAATATTTTCTATTTTGTGCAAATTCACCTGATTTGTGGTATCGCAAAATATATCCGTTGAATATAATGTGTGTTGAAATGTATTTCTAAAAATAAAGTCATGAAAATATGTTGGTAAGGGATCAGTCAAAACATAGACCGTCCTCATAATTGTTTGCCGCGGACTGATTCCGAAAATTGTGAAATTCAAAGCTCTGGAGCGAAGCAGCGCGGACCTGCGCAACTCTCCCGGTGTGCGACACCACATACTGCCTGAAATCTGCCATCGTGTTGTTAACAGGTAAGAGTTCACTTTTATTCTGCTTATTTGACCAAAAATCTGCAAACTCGACTCTCGAATTAGATTTTCGTATTATTTTACAATTTAACGGTTGATTACACCATATGTTACTCACTGTTTTATTGGTATTGCTTTCTAAAAAGCATGCCGTAAAGATTCGGTCAAGTCCTTAGCCGTTAGGGGCTTGATACTTTCCATAATTGTGATCGGGTAACGTTAACGTTCAAATACAAGAGATATGCTTGTGACATTTTACCTCAGTTTAACTTTACATTGTCAAGCTCTGTACGTGTACCCGTAGTTGGAAAGACAGGTTTATTTTATGCTAGTTTATAGTGAATGGTTATAGGCTATAATTATCGGCAGATTACTGTGAATGTGCTCATTAAATAAAATCTAACGTCAAATCATCTTGCACTTTCGTCAGGCATTTTATCTTTTGAGCGCGACTCGAATGCATCAGTAATTTGTTAGATATTGTTCCTGCTGTCCTTTGCATTATGTTTCCTTGTCATTTCTGTGGGGAAACATGTGCTACCCCTGCGACTTACGTGAAACACATGAGAATACACAGTCATGTCTCAAATTGTGCATTCCGTTGCTGCATACATAACTGTAATCGAAAGTTTCAAAAACACGCGGGCTTGAAATCTCACGTGTACAGGCACCATAAAAGATATAAGTCAGAAACCACAATGTGCACAACAAATTCATTAGAATGTCATGTTGATTTGTGTGGTGCCAAAAGTACTAGTTTACCTGACTTTATTTCTCATGTTAAAAAACACATTAAAGAGGGTCGAAGAGTCACATGTCCTTTTATGCAGTGTGGTAAAACATTTGCTGTTATTTCAACATTCACCTCTCATTTGTCCAGAAAACATAAAGACACAAGACAATCAGTCACGACACCTGAAGCCAGCTGCTCGCAGATTCAGGAGGATAATTTTCAGTCTGATACACAGACTGATGAAGGTGAGAACTGTGAGGAACCAGATGTAAGTCCTGAAAATGTTGACGAGACACTGTTTTTAAGGAATCTTGCTCTGTTCTATTTGAAACTACAAGCAAAACTATTGCTTCCAGCCTCAGTAATTCAAACAATCATTGAGGATATTCAGTCAATCCATGAAATCAACCTGTCTCATATGCTTTTCAAACTTCAGGAAAAGTTCATTTCCCTTGATCTTCCAGAGGCAATGATAAAAATGGTTCTTGATGATCTTAAAGCTGAAGATCTTTTTATGACGTGTAACAGTCATACCCTAAGATCAGATCAGCAAAGAAAATCATTTTTCAAGAACAGTTTCCATTATGTTGAGCCGGTTCCTATTCGTCTAGGACAGAATGAAGCAGGAAAAGAGTGTTTTGCGCAGTATGTACCGGTTAAACAAACAATTGAATCTCTGCTTAATTGTAAGTCTGTAAGGGAACAGTACAGATATGTGCATAGTCATGTCCCATTGAAGGACATTTTAAAAGATCTGTGGGATGGTGAAAATGTAACCGCAAACATGCATAAAATAGATAAATCTGCCTTAGGATTGATTTTGTATCAAGATTCTTTTGAAGTAGTGAGCCCTTTAGGGTCTGGCAAGAAAAAACATAAGATACTTGCTATGTACCTTACATTAGCAGATCTTTGTCCTTATAACAGATCAAGCACTGATCAAATGCAGTTGGTGTTTCTCTGTAGGGAACAAGACTTTAAGTACTTTGGTGAAAAAGTGGTCATGAGATGCTTAGTTGACGACCTTAAAGAGCTTGAGACTACAGGTGTATGTTTTCCTGATGGACTGAACGTCAAAGCAATTTTCAAAAATGTTCAAAACTGTGCTGAGGGTTTGCCTCATAGTGGAGGCATCGTTTGACTCATCATTCAATGAGCTCTCTTTCTATCATGTTTGTCAGCCAGGGTTGCCCCCATGCCTTGGACATGATTTGTTTGAAGGCGTTGTGTCGTATGATATTCCTTTATGTATACAACATCTTGTAAAAGTTGACAGACAATTTACTTACCTGGAATTGAATCGCAGGATCAGTCAGTTTAAGTTTCTGGCAAACGAAAACAGGGACAGACCGTGTGAAATTAACCCGGGAAGTGAGAAGCTTGGTGGCCACGCTGTACAAAACTGGTGTTTTTTGAGGATGCTGCCATTGTTGATTGGTGACAAAATTGAATCCCCTGGTACAAATGAAGTTTGGCAACTAATTTTACTGTTAAGGGAAATCATAGCACTTGTTTGTTCACCAGCCATTTCCAAGGGTCAGGTTGGGTTGAGAGTTTTGATTCATGAGTACCTACATTTTAGGAAACACATTTTTCCTGCCCACTGTCTCAGACCTAAACATCATTATCTTAGCCACTACCCTGAGCTCATCATTCATTTCGGTCCACTCATTCGCTTGTGGACTTTAAGGTTTGAGAGCAAGCATGTTTATTTAAAACAGTGTGTAAGAAAATTACATAACTTTAAAAATCTTTGCTTGACTCTTGCAGAAAGACATCAGCTTCTCCAGGCATTTCTTCATTCTGGTGAGTTCTTCCCTCATACTATTGTCGCAGACAAGGCAACAGAATTTGTAGTGAGTGACTACAATGACATCATTAGGGAAGCTGTACACTGTAAGAAAAGATACACCATATCTACTCAATAAAAATGAGGCAACAGATTACAAGCAATATTATTAATTATATTTCACAAGGTTTGGTATTGAGTAAATATTAATTAAATGAGACCCTTAATAGTTATCCATTTAATATGAGTAGATTTGAATAGAAAACAGTACAGAATTAATTATAAACTAAACAAAAATATTGAGTAGATTTGAAAAAGATAAACTCCCTAATGTGTAAATAGTACTAATAAAAATTAATTTAATTCTACATATCATAATTGAGTAATCATCATCTACATTAATCTGCACATTGATTTGAATTTAATCAATGCAATTAATTAAATCTAAATATTCCTTCCTTATGAATAATATAGCCCAGAAAGTACAGAACTTAAATACTCAAATAAGAATTTTATTAACAATTTTATTCACTTTTGTGCTTTAGACACATTGTAGCACATCATTGTACACTGCAACCACAGTCTCATTTCAAGCCAGAAGTTGGATCTTGCATTTCAAACCAGACATTTGAAAAGGACAGAATGCTGACTTTAAACTATTTTTAAACTATTTTGTAAAAACAAAAATAAATGACACAGAATGGTGGTGTCCATAAACCTGATTCCATGCTTTCTCACCTCACTTAGCCACTAAATTGGGTCAATAATGATATTAAAGAAAAATCCTCCAGAGGTGCATGTACCAAAACAAAAGCAGAAAAGTGTAATTTGTACGGAGTAAAAAACATTTCGTACTTTGAACTAGAAATCTCACTGACATTCGTGGGATAAGAGTCCAAATCAGTGCTAACTTACAAACATAGCACTTTCAGATGAAAGTTTTCATGAATTCCCAAGCTCTGTAGAAGCTAAACATTGTGTAGCAAAACATGTACACTGCAACTACAGTCTCATTTTCAAGCCAGAAGTTTGCTCACGCATTTCAAACCATAACTTTGAAAAGGACAAAATGCTGATACTCCATAATGGCATGTGCCAAATCATAGATAATAAAAGTGCAAATTGAACAGAGTAAAATACATTTTATACTTTGAACGTACAACAATTGAAATGTCACGACATTCGTAGGACAAAACAGTGCCAACTTACAAACATAGCACTTTCAAATGTGCAATTCTCACGCGCTGTAGAAGGTGAACATTGTGTAGCACAAAAGTCTGCACTGCAATACAGTCTCATTTCAAGCCTGAAGTTTGCTCTTGAGGGACTGGACTTTGTTTGAAAGCTTTGAATCATCCAGTTCCAAGAAAGGTTTTTGGAACACCTCAAAGGTGTACTTTGGATAATCAAGATTCAGCGCGTAGGTCAAGCCAAGGAGGACAGAGCAAGCCCTTGCAATATCTCCAAGTCCTGTGATGACTTTCACGCCCTCTATGATGATCCCAATGTTCTTTGGGCCGTTGCTTGTAGAAGCTCCAGGCTTTGGGGTCACAGTAATGGCCATTATGACTTGTTCAAGGTCCTCCAAGTTCCCAGTGTCCTGCAACATGAAATTGTTATTGTCTTAGTATAAAACTGTCAGAAATATATTGCAAGCATATCACATTACTAGAAAATACATTTATTATTGTTTTCATAGCTTATAAATCTATTTTATTAGATTTTATTTTCTCGCAGGCCTTGGTGTCAAATTGTTCTTTGTTTTGTTTTCTTCTCTATTTTGATGTTTTTGTACAGGGTTCATGCAGGATACAATAAGTCAAATTTAAGACCTTTTTAAGACATTTTAAGACCATGAAGGTGTAAATTTAAAAACTACACGATGCATTACCAAAAAATATTCAGATATAAGAAATTCTGAAAAAAATCATCATTAATTTAATTTACAGATAAAAGTCACATATCTAGATCAAGCACCTACTTGAGGAATTAAGGAAATATGGTACTAAATACTAAAATGTTTTCAGATACTTTTAGTGTACGGTTTAGCTGTAAAATGAGAGTGTTTGTGCCATTTGAATTTGAATTCCTCCCCTCCTGCTAAAGTTAACTTAAGTTACCTAACTAGCTAACTAACTTAAGTGCTAGCTGCAAATAGACTGACTTCACGTGGATTTAGCTAAGTTAACTTCACATTTGCAAGCTGCAATAAAAAGTGAAATAACAGAGAGAAGTTACGTTACCTGCCTCGGGAAGACGATCTCCACACACGAGAAGTAAAGCCAACGGAAGCGCGTCAAGTGCGGTCTGAAATATAAGATGCTTTTCCAGCGATAACACCAAATATTGCTCTTTATGGAACCTTAAAATAAAACCCAATGTACTCATTTACGCAATTTCATAAAAACATACTGAGGATATGATATTAACACGCAAAAGACCTAGGAACCACGATAGAGAAAATGCTAACCCACATCCTTCAAAATAAAAGTTTAACTTCGATACATAAGAACTCTTCCAAAATGTATGATGCTGTGTTCATATTATAGCGTAACATCACACTATAGTCTTCCAACACAAGCTAACTTTGTGTTGCTGCTGAGTCTCTTTTTCTGTGATAACTCATTTTATATTGTAATATGCCACTACAGTACATATGTTCTTCTTACTAGCCCAGTGATAACAAAAGAAGTTTTCTTACCTAAGTCAACCAGTTAAATTTTGCAAGATGAGCAATGTGGAAGAAAATGAATATTCACTGTCTGTAGCCTACTCTCTCCAAATGTCTTGTAGGCCTGGTGCATTTTTTTTTTTTTTAAAGGCATTTTGACAGGAAGTGCTTTTCAATTAAAATTTGCCTGATTACATTAATTTGAATTCACCAATATTCTCTCCATTTGGGATTAGATAAATATAATGCTTAAGTTTTATTTAACTGCAATGGGTAGATTTTATTCCAAACATTTTTATTTGAAATTTAATTAAATATTTGCCTCAAAATCAAAAACACAATTATATTGAATACATTTTAACTAAAAATATTAATTCAAATCTACATGACCACAGAATCATTTCTTACAGTGTAGCTGGATATGATTTTCAGCCTGAAAATACTATGGTTGCTCATGAGGCAACTGTTAAAGGAACAACATACAAAACAAACATGTATGTTGTTATTCAGGAAACTGATGAAGGCGTTACTGTGGGAAGCATTGTGATGACAGTCATACAGAATTCTTCAGTGTATTTCATCACTGAACTTTTCCAAACGTCCATGATCCATAACATGGGTGTTTACTGCTTGACAGCAAAAAATGGTTCCTACTCATGTGTTAATCAGAATGACCTTCTGGATTATTATCCATTGTGCAAGTACACAGTCTTCGATATGTCTGTAATAGTTCATCATTCTCTTCTCTTAATGTAGAACAATGTCTTGCTTGGTGGAAGAATTGAGGGCGATCATCCTCAGGGCTTTGTCGACAAATGTTGAGAACACCACAGAGCTTTTGATTGAGAGACTTTTAGAGTCGGGAGTGGAGTCCAAAGATGATCTACAATTTGTTCAAGAACATGACCTCAGTAGCATTCTACCGGCTATAAAAGTCAGAAAACTTCTCAGTTCTTTCAAAATAGGTAATCATATTTTCATATCTCATTTACATTCATTCTCAGAAGCAAAAGAAGACATTTTTGTTCAATAACTAGTTAGCCTGAAAAATTACATAATTTACATACTCATGTCACTGTAGATAAACACAATCGGTAATATATTTTGGTTCCTTTGTAATGGCATTGAATGGGGTTCAAGTTACAGATTTGTAAGCAATCCATATGACTAATACATTTCTTCCAAAGTTAAATGATGCATTTGTGAGCAAACCTAATAATATTTTTTGAGCTAATTTAGAGATTTTGCATAGAAATCTATACATATAGAGGCAGACATGCAAGAAAGGATTATAATTTCCTGTTTAACAATTTGTTTAATTTGCTTGCTCACTACAGTAGTAAATTGAACAATGTAAATAATTTTAAATGATGCCTACATTTGTAAAAACAAAAAAACAAACTGACCATTTGAACAATATGTAATGATGTATATATTGTATTATGCTTAATTGAAGTTGTGTCTATACAGATAATTTGGGGTGAATTTTAACTGCCTGTTCAATATTTTGGTGGTTTTTAGAGAGGGAAACTGTCACTTTGGATCTCACCATCATGGAGTCAGCTGGGAGCTCCTCTCCATTGCCATGCTCTTCTAATTCGTCTGTGTCTACTAATGTAGAATCCAGCAGTGTTGAATACAGTAGGCCATCGACATCCTATAATAAGAAATCTTGGCCAGACAGCTTCAAAGTACCATGGCAGCTCATGCCTGCAGAAATTCAGTCTGCTATTTCCTCAGGAAAAAGGCCTTCACCAGCAGCAAGACGACAAATGGTTAGGGTGCTTGCAGATGAAATGAAAAAATTTGAAACAACCCCAACACGTGCACAGTGTCTTACCATTTGTAAAACAATTGTCAGTCAATATCCCCAGAGCTTTGCAGACCAGCTTCATGATGGCCGAATTGTAGCGGAAGGATACAGCTCACTTTTGATCCAGGTCAAGACAAGAATTGAGAACCTCAGCCGGACCACCAGCTTCCGACAGCACCGGTCATCAGTCCATGGTGTTAAAAGAGGACCAACCGACACATATGGTTGTGTACGGTTTCAGCCTGATCTTCCTTTAGAGGAAACGGATGACTCAATTGAGAATAAACGTCAAAAGCTGGAGGATATCTATTCCCACGAAGGAACAAAGGGTGGCGAGAAAGCTGAAGTAATTCAATTGATGGAGACAACTTTCTGCCTGCAACGAAGTCAAATAAACAGCATTCCAGCACCTTCTGTTGCAGAGGTAATGAAAAAGTGGCCATACCTTTTTGATCAATGTCCTGCGTGCATTTGAACTTTCTGTGGAAGAGTGTGGGAGGAGCATTGTAGAGTTTTTTAAAACCAGGCCAAGTAACTCAGAAGTTAAGGCAGTTCTTTCCAAGGAGGAAGTGATTGATTCATCACATCTGATTGTTCAACTTCTAATGGCTTACTTTGGAGATAATCAAGATGGGCTTATTCTTCAAGAAAGCGTAAGCTTTTCTTTATATACATTATTATTAGTTCTTACTATGAACAAATCTGTAGCAATGGTTCAATCAAATATGTTCTGTTTTATCATACTTATAGGACTCGTTTGACTGCAAATTAGGATATTTTAGAAATTGTTTGTCTACACCGTGCAAGAAAATTGGTACTTTGAAACTCTAAAAAAAAAAAAGGATACAAAAGCACCATTGAGTTTATATATATATATATATATATATATATATATATATATATATATATATATATATATATATATATATATATATATATGGCTTTGATGACTTATTGTCTTAAAACCAAAACTCAAAACAGTGAACAACCAAAAGAATCTTGTTTGGAGTGAACAACCAAAAGAATCTCTTTTTTTCACTGTGCATCTATGTGTTCCATTCTGACTCCTCAATTGATTCTGCTTGGTAAGTATATCAAATATGACATGACTTCATGTTCAGTAAACAAGGATCACACTCTAGGCTGGCTGGCACATCTTTATGTGCCTCATTCTGGCCACTGTATAAAAATGTTTGATTAAAGTATACTTGTGTAAAACTGAGGAAAATATTTTATGTTATGCCTGAATGAGTTTGTGATGTTTAGTTCGCATTTCATAACATTAGTGGCTTGTTGGCTAAAATATTGAAACTGCAAGGTTTGTTGTCTTGGAAGATATGAAAATTATATGATTTTGTCAGTGCTTGCATAATTTTCTTATTGCCTTTTCTCATGCTAGCTCTCCAAGGACAATAGTTATAACATAATCTGTACACTCCTTTAAGGTCCAAGTGATACTCAAGGACAGTGGATGAAAAGGTGGATGTTCAGCTTGGAAGGCAGAATAATTTCCGAGGGTGTGCAACCAACCTTTCTCTCTGGACTTGCTGCTTTGTTTTCAGTGTATTACATCTTCAACCTGCAATATCAAGAGGAAGCAGCATCCACACTGGAATTTCTACAACGGTAAATTTATTTTTGTCGTTCAATAATATGGTAATAATAGTATTTTGACCTAAGAGGAGTAGTTCCAAAATGGTGATCTAATTTACTCAATTTCAAACTTGTGACCTTTAAGTTTTAAGTTGTAATTTTTATAACAATTCATAACATTAGCTAATGTATTAAACAAGCTGTATCACTACTGTACAGTGTTTTTAGATCTTTTTTATTATTAAAGTTTTAAATCACAGAAAGTCTTATTATTTTCAGACGATTTGTTGGAATAAATCCAGAAAAAGGGACCAAGGCTACAAAAGGAAAAGTGACGTCTAAAAAGACTGGGAAAACAGTACAAAAGAAGACCATGACAGTCAATCTGAAAGTGTCAAATCTTTTAAAAAGATTGATGGACTTTGAGTGGCACTTTATTTAAAAAAGTTTTTTTTTTTTTTTTTTACAGTGGTTTGTATATACAGTACTGTTATTATTTTTTTGTTCTACTGTTTACTGTTTTTTTGTTATACTGTTTGGTGTTTGTTAAAGTCTTAAATAAGGTAAGATAAAATTTTGCTGATTTATTGTACTTTATATATATATATATATAGAGGTGTGTTTTTTTTTTTTTCCTAAAGCTTGATTTGAAGCTTAATTATTTAATGCCAAGTTGAGTCATTTTGAAATTGTGTTTGTTTGCTTAAGCCATCTTTGTATTTCTCCATGTTATGGGTGCTTATTTGTTGCACCATAGTTTATGCACTCCAACATGATGGCTTGCATTTTTGCTAATTTTTTTGCCACAACAAACAAACAGCTTAACAATTCATTTGATGTTAAAGAGAAATAAAGAAGGACTAAAACAATAAGTTGGCCTTATTTATTTTGTTTTCCACAAATGTAAAATGCAGGGTATAATAGCATTTGCAATTTAGAATAATTGGGTTGTGATTGTAAATGTAAATTACAAATATATACTGCTAAATAACATTTGTATGGTGTAGCTAATGTAACCGTATCCTACTGTTAAAAAATAGTTATACACTGTAAAAAAAAATTCTGTAAAAAAAACAGTAATCTACTGGCAGCTGTGGTTGCCAGCATTGTACTGTTAAAATATAGTGGGTTAATGTTATCAAAATTAACAGCAAGATGCTGTTTTGTTAGCAACAGCATACAACTGTTATTTAGCAGTAGGATACTGTTGCCAACTGAGTTAAGCAGATAGTACAGAATCCTACTTTACAGTAGAATGGATAAAACAAAGGCGCTTATAGGAATTAAAAATATTATTTCCGAATCTATTTTGGAATCAAGTTTTTTAAACAATTTTCTTTATTCTTTTAGTTCTAATTTTGGACAACTAACCCAAATGTCTGCAGCCATTATACTGTCCATATATATGTCCTTGTCATGTCTGTGCTAACAAATGTAAAGGGATAGTTTTAAGAGCCTTGTGTACTGACAAACGCAGACAGATTTGAAAAATATTACTCACTGTTTCTGTAAAGTTGGCATCTCTGGAAAATTGTCCCTAGTGTGTGATTGTGTGAGTGAATGAGTGTGTGTGTGTGCCCTGCGATGGGTTGGCACTCCGTCCAGGGTGTATCCTGCCTTGATGCCCGATGACGCCTGAGATAGGCACAGGCTCCCTGTGACCCGAGGTAGTTCGGATAAGCGGTAGAAGATGAATGAATGAATGAATGAATGTTTCTGTAAAGGGTAAAGCCTCTCTTTCATGTGAATAACTAAGAAATATTATAAACCATAATAAACCAACTATTTTGTTATTTGTCCTATATGTAAAGGTCTTAGATTATTATATTTTAGCTACATTATTATTTTAGAATTATATATATATAAATGTAGATATAATGATTTGGAACTTTATTACATTAAGAAACGAAAAAGGCCACTGTATCTGTTAGCCTAGAAAGCCACCACTGACACCACCACCAACAACAACACCACCACCTCCACCAACATCAAAGTGTGCTTTTGTATTTTTTTTTTTTGCAGAAATTTAATTATTTTCATCATTCCAATTAAAAATTATTTGAAATAACTTTGCAAGTTGTAACGGAATTCCCACGGAGAAAAAAAATAGCTTAATGAAAAAACACAACAGATGACGAGATATTAATTATTTAAACATTTATTTGCATTAATCGACAAAGTTTGACTTCAACGCAGAAAACACAGAACAAAGCACATGCAGCATTTAGTTGTACTGTTTTCCGAGTGCGGAGACAACGACAGCCAGGAACTTGTGCAGAGCTGCCTGCACTTCAGCTGTGAAACTAGCACCCAGGACAGAGGCGACTACAATGGTAATGCTGTCAGCCAACAGCTACAGGAGGAAACAGAGCAGAAAGAATGAACACAGGTTAAAGTATAGAACGGATGATTCATGTAGACAGAGTGATAAACTGACAATAAATGAAACTAACAGAATTAGGACTAATGGTTTATAAATAAATCAAATCAGACTCACCCTGAAGTTTTCGGGATCCACGTGTAGTTGTTCAGAGTGCAGCACACTCAACTCGGCGTAAGTGCCCTTAATGTCGTCCATGTTCTTGGCCGCTTTCTCCAGCCCTTGCATTACCGTCAAGCCGTGAGCAGCAACCCTGGGATTTCCCACGATGGCAGCGGCGTTATACAAGTTTCCAAAGCTAGCGAAATACCTCTGGGTCCATGGGTACACGACCAGACACCTGAGAAACATTTAAAAAGTACTCATAAGTTTTATAATCACTCCTTAAGTCATTTATGTATTTAACCATTCCTTTAAGTCAGGTAATACATATTAAAATAATTGTACCTTGCCAGCGCCTGGTGACCGACAGTCTTGTGATCGATCTTGGAAAAGATGTCCTGGATGGTAGCGCGCTCGAAATCTGTCCACTCAACCATGTTGCTGGCTTTTGGAGGTTCTGAATGTTCTGATGAAGTCTTTTTAGGCCGCTTATATATGCATTTGACGGCACCTCCCAAGACCTGACTACAAACATCTGATGGGGTGTGTTCACTCTGACAGTCTGAACAATATTGATTAGATATGAATCGGTCCTTTTCGGTTCTAAATATATTTCACAGATTTATGATACATAAACAGCATACATAAGTTCGACAGCAGCAACACGTTTTAAATTAGTTTAAAGTACGTTTTAAGTTTATATTATGCGCGTATTTTAGAACGTGACCTAAATGACCAAGCACGGTGTGGTGATTTAATATTGGATCAAGAAATAAAGATATTTATTTTAATATCAGTATTTTAATGGCTTACTGCGGTTTTTACTTAATCTGTTCATACTGAATTTTAGAAAAGATGGTCAAATTGTAAAATATTGAATATCAATTACTAACATTTGTTCAACTGTTTCCATCACTGAAAATTGAAGTTTGGTGAAGTGCGGAAAGGAATCTTAACTAGAAAAAGCCTTAACAATAATCTTTGCGTTGAGATGATTTTGGAAACTCGGCCAACATGTTATTACAAATGGCTTTCAGTCAGTCTTTATATAAAGTAAACCAGGATTTCTTTAATGTAAGGAAGAAAAAGCGTAAAATAATAGAAATGTATAAACTATCCTTTTACTTGATACTTTATATCACATGCTGTGTAACAACAATATATTCTTGGCCTATTTTACCAATCTGAAATAGCAAGCTAACCACATGCTGACTCTAGCTGCAGTGAGTGAACAGGAAGCGCCTGCTATTGTGGTCTTTAGTGGTCAAGCCCATGGAAACCTTCTGTTGATAACATATTTAGTCTAAAAAATACATATAATTTATACTATATAAATTAAATAATTTTAAAAACAGAACCATTGTAGAATACACCAATATAAAAAAAGACAATAAGTTTATGCTGTAAATGTAAATGCAAATTTAGACCCAACATGTTAAAAAGTTTTATTGTGTGACTAAAATACATATATAAATACAGTCCCAACAGTGGTGCAGTATTTACATTAAATTTGTTTTTATGTCATATATGATCAATAAAAAAACAACAACCCTGAAGTAATGGGTCATATTATGTTGTTTCCTGTCTTCAAGTACAATCTGATAACTGGCCTTTTCTTGTAAAGCTATTGTAAGTTATTGCATTCCAAGTGAAAAGAAAAAACATCTCACTTAGTTTGTTATCTAAGTTGTAACTTGTAATTTATTTTCTGCCCTGATTAGACAATTGTTAATTTTGGGGGTAAAATATCAGTTAGCGATTAGCACTTAGTTTCCTATCAGGCTTGACAGTTATCTATTACAAGCAGCAGAAGCTCTGTCTAATCTGTCCTTTTTAAATTGGTGGGTCTCGGGTGTGCCAGCTTGGGGTTGTTGTATAAAAGGCTGATTTGTTTCTCAGAGAGTCTACAGAAGTTTTCTTCCACACCACTACGAAACCATGAGTCTCTCTGCCAAGGACAAAGCTGCCGTCAAAGCCTTCTGGGCCACGATCTCCTCACAGGCTGAAGAAATCGGTAGACAAGCTCTCTACAGGTAGGTGCTTGATCAATTCTCTCCTTTTGGTATTCATTTCAATTCCTCTTCTGATACCGAGGACACACTCTGTACAATGTTTCTACACAGGATGCTGACTGTTTACCCTCAGACCAAAACCTACTTTTCCCATTGGAGTGACTTGAGCCTTGACTCACCCCAAGTGAAGAAGCACGGAAAGACTGTTGTCTCTGGCGTGGCAGAGGCTGTGAACAAAATCGATGACCTGACCAATGGGTTGCTCAACCTAAGCGAGCTGCACGCTTTCCAGCTGCGTGTTGACCCCGCTAACTTCAAGGTAAAATAAACTTAATATTTAATACTTTTCCTCTATAATATTTTAGTGTGTTTTTTACCCATATGTAAATCCTGTTCCACAACATGTTTAATGTAGTTGTTTTTTCCTTTCCTTGTAGATCCTCTCCCACAATTTGCTGGTGGTTCTGGCCATCCTGTTCCCCACTCAATTTACTCCTGAGGTGCATGTGGCTATGGATAAGTTTCTCGCTGCTTTGTCCCTGGCTCTCTCTGAGAAGTACAGATAAGAAGCTCTGCAGGCAACAGAACAGAGACATGCAAATGCACAATATGTTTTTTTATGTTCTTGACTGATCTAAATAAAATCCAACACTATGGAAAGTAACACTATGTTATGTGTCTTCTCTGAGCCTTTGCATGTTCATAAATTTAGGATAAAAATAAGTTGATAGAAATGTGCTGTGTTATTGGTTTTTAGCATATTATGCCTAAGATTAAGCATATTATGCCTAAGATTAAGCATATTATGCCTAAGATATTGTAAATGAATTTACTGAATGTTGAGACATTTTTTCTGTCTGAAAGTAAATTCCTTGTCTTAGACACTGACTAATGAAACTCAATAACTTTAAATTCTTTAGACTTGAACTAGATCATAAAACATGTGGATTTCAGTTAACTGTGTTTTAAGGTTGCACTATAGGATAAAATCACTGATTAAGATAAAAAAAAAATCATTATTGAATCTAGTTTTTTAAACTAGTTTCTTTATTTATTTAATTTTCTTTATGGACAATTACCCCAAAGTGTTTGCAACCAGTATATTTTAATATGTTCCTGTTAGGACTGTGATATAAAATGAGAAGTTATAGATCTGAAGGATCAAGCAACATCAGGCAACATTTCCTAGTGACTTGCCAATTTTTAATTCTCTCATTTCCAGTGACAGAATTAATGCTTTATTGGCCATGAAAGAGGGCTCTACGCAATGCTATTAAATTATTCTGGTTTAAATCTAGGTGTTTCATCGTCATTGTTCAACCTATGTATATACAGTATATAGCTTGAAAGTTTGTGAACCCTTTAGTTATTCCTCTGCTTCTGCATAAATATGACCCAAATCATCATCAGATTTTCATACAAGTCCTAATAAGTGAACCCAATCAAAGAAATGAGGCACAAATATAATACCTCTTCATTCAATTATTGATGTAGCTTTACATATGTGACTTGCAAAAGTATTTTAATCTTTGCTTTCAGTATCTGTTATGAGCCCTTTTGCAGCAATAACTGTGAGTAAAGTTTCTGGTAACTTTTGATCAGTCCTGCACAACAGCTTAAAAGAATTTTATCCCATTCCACAGTAGAGAACAGCTTCAACACTAAGATTTTGGTGGATGTCCTCACATGAACTGCTTGCTTCAGGTCCTTCTACAATTTTTCTTTGATATTAAAGTCAGGACATTGACATGGCCATTCTAAAACATTATATCTGTTCCTCTTTAATCATTCTTTGGTAGAAAGACTTGGGTGCTTGTGATTGTTGTCTTTGTGCATGACTAATTTTTTTCTTGAGATTCAGATCATGGACAGATGTCCTGGCATATTCCTTTAGAATTCACTAATTTTGTTCACTGATTCATGGATCAGTGATCTTTAGCAAACTTCATGAGCAGCATTGTTCTTTTTGGTGAGTGGTGGCTTTCTCCTTGCAACTCTGCTATGCCATGGTTGTTCAGTGTTATAACATTAACCAAAGTAAAAGAGGTCTTTAGTTTAGGCCTTTAGCTTAGAAGTTACACTGGGTTTCTTTCTGATCCAACAGACTTTTACATATCTGTCAGGATCCAGCCCAAACTTTGGCCATGTGCGGTTGTTTATGTTTGGTGTTCACATGTCTGCCCCGTCCTTGTCTCTTCCTCCCCGCCTCTGCACACCAGTTCCTTATCTGTTAATTGTCGTGTATTTAACCATGCTGCATTGCCAATGGCCTCTTGGGCTCGTCTCTTGTCATGTCTTTGTCCCTGTTTTGTGTGTTTTATTTATTAAATCAGTTTATTCTATCCTGCATTTGGGTCTGATTTTATCCCCGCACCACTGACAATATCTTACTTTTGGAGTGATCTCTGTTGGTTGACCACTTCTATAAAGGGTACCAATGGTCTAAAATTTCCTCTATTTGTACAGAAACTGTCTGACTATAAATTTGCAAAGACCAAACACTTTACAGATGATGTTGTAACCTTTTCCAGCCTGATGAGCAACAATAACTCTTTTTCTGAAGTCCTGAAAAATCTCCATTGTTTGTGTCCATGATTCACTTTCACAAGCATGGACTACAGACTTTTGATATATCTCTGATATATCATTTAATCATATTTCATATCATATTTGATATAACATTTAAAAAGTACTTATTAGTGTTATAATCATTCCTTAAGTCATACATGTGTTTAACCATTTCTTTAAGTCAGGTAATACGTATTAAAATGATTGTACCTTGCCAGTGCCTGGTGACTGACAGTCTTGTAATCGATCTTGGAAAAGATGTCCTGGATGGTAGCGCGCCCGAAATCTGTCCACTCAACCATGTTGCTGGCTTTTGGAGGTTCTGATTGTTCTGATGATGAAGACTGCTAGGTGCTAGCAGTGTCAAGTCTCCAGTTTATATATGTATTTGACCAATCCTCTCAAATTCATGTGATTCATGGGATGGGTTAGTCATGGGGTCATATCAGCTGTGTACACGTATTATATTGTAGTGAAGCCGTTCGTGAAGTCTTCTTGGTGAGTAGAATCTTACAAAATGTGCTCATTTGATAGTTAGAGATGTCTGACTTTCTAACAGGGTTATATCAGAAATTATGTGGACGAGTTTTACATGCAACCTTTAAAGGTCCCTTCAAGTAGTTTGGATGTAATTTTGACTAAGTTTGTAGTAATATTACGTAATCTTAATAACCATATAGTTACATTGTTTATCAGAGTAAGCAAAATAAATCATCTGTGTAAGCAAAGTGCGTCTAAAGCAGTAGAAGATATATGTATCAGAAATACTGCGAAGCGTTATTCATGCTGTTCATTAATATCATATAAAGTGTCTTCAAAATGCTGTTCAGTATCTGACGGAGACAAAGTGGCAGGTGTTCCCAAAAGTTTACAGCTTGCCACAACAACCACAAGAACTCATGCGACCGACAATAGGGAAGGCCTGAGCCGACAAGACTATCTCACAAGAGCTAAGGAATGAGCTATTCAAAGTAATGTGCCTTTATCTGACTCAAAGAAAATAAAGTACTAAAACACCTTTACTTTATTTTGCAATTTAATGATAATATTTCAGACTATATATAGGTATTTCAGTGCACACTATGGTTTCTTTTAATATTCAAACATTATACGTGAAATTTAAATTCATTCAGTGGGAATACATACATTTACTATCAATTTACATAGAGATATAATATAATGAAAAATAATTAATAAAAATTAATTATTGTATTATCGTGGCCAAAAAAAACTGCAAAAGACCATTATCATTTTTTGTTTCACGGATTTAGAGCATACATAAATTACTTATTTTGTTTTTTATTTTAAATTTGCTCTATGCTAAAATATTCCCAGACATGCCTTTTATATATATTGTAAATTAGGATTAGGATTATTAGGATTAGGATTAATGGGTTAATCAGGTTAATTAGAAAAGCATAACTTTACTCCAAGGGAATAAAGTAGATTGGGATATAAACCATAAACTGGATCAAGGTGGGAAATAGGCCACGTTCACACTGCAGGTAAAAGTGGCCCAAATCCGATTTTTTTGGCGTCAAGTGACCAGGTCAGACTTCTTCAGGAGTAGTGTGAACACTCAAATCTGGCCCAGATCTGATTTTTTCAAATCAGATCTGGGCCACTTCCATATGTAATCCTGAATCAGACCCAAATCTGATCTTTTCCAATGTGGCCGCAGTGTGAACAACCAAGGCGGATTTGATGCGACTTTTACGTCAATCTACATCGACATTCGTCACAATTATTTTTTTTTTGCGCCGGCGAAACCTTTTTTTTTTTTGCGCCGGCGAAACCTTTTTTTTTGCGCCGGCGAAAACGTGACACAAACGTGACTGGTAACGTGTGTGTTAAGAGTGTTATATAAAGTGGTTACGTGAACCAGCTCATAATGCTTGCATTGAATACATCACATTATAGCATTACATGATATGTTTGCTTGCACCAGATGATACAATACTTCCTCCATGACCTCGCCAACTTTTTAGCGCAACGGCCTGCTGAGTGTGACGTCATTGTTATTGTTCGTTTGCACATGCGGGTCAGTTCGAAACAGCAAACAGTTCACACTGGTATCTGATATAGGCCACATTTTAAAAGGTAATGTGAACAGGCAAAGAAAAAAATCAGATCTGAGCAAAATATCCGAATTAAGACTTGCAGTGTGAACGTGGCTATAGAGAACGTTGGCACACTACTGAGTATGCACAGATTTGTTCCTTATGTGTACTGTGTTCATTTGTTTATTTTTAAAGGCCTTGTTATATGTTTCTGCTTGCATGATATTAATAATGAAATGTTATTTAACTTTCAGTAGTGCGTTTTTATTGTGATTTATTTTATCCTTTTATATTGTGTTAGAAAAGGTTCTTGTTGCCTGTGAAATAGATATTGGAGGTTTTGTTGAGGTTTTATTGTTGTTCATTTCAGTGAGTTAAATATGTATTTGGGGGATTTATTTTCTGTTAGGCATTTTAATGAGTTTTGATTTACTGTTGTCAGATGGCATTTAGAACGAAAGCAATGTAATTGTAATGCAATGTAAAGCAAATAAAAGAAATTGTTATATCATGTTATTTAGAATATCATGATAAATCTTTCTCTTTTTATAGATCAAGCGTGACGAGTATTTTGTTTTAATAATCTAATTAATATACAAAGAAATTGATATTTTTATTTATATTTTATTAAACAGGAATATTCAAAAAATATTCAACAAAATGGATTTATATTATGTTTATATTATGAATCCATTTATATTGGATCTTAACACGTGGTACTTTATAACGAAACATACTTTAAAACATATAATAATAATAATAATAATAATAATAATAATAATAATAATAATAATAATAATAAACAGACTGTTACCGCCATCTGCTGTTCAGTTTTATTGTTATTGATAAAAGCATCATGTCTACCAGCATGAGGCGCTCCTCATAAAACAGGAGCAAGGGACAGCGGGGTAGAAGTTAACACTGTTTTCTCTAGTTTGATGAAAAGAACGTAGGGTTAACATTTTTTTTTTCTTTTTATTCATCTCAGGTACAAATATGTGCACTTGTTTTATGAACAAATCATATACTTATTTTAATT
Organism: Tachysurus vachellii; assembly: GCF_030014155.1. Taxonomy (NCBI): domain Eukaryota; kingdom Metazoa; phylum Chordata; class Actinopteri; order Siluriformes; family Bagridae; genus Tachysurus; species Tachysurus vachellii. The sequence goes on from NC_083480.1 coordinate 2,388,064, forward strand.
ATTTACCTGGAAAGAAAAGAAGTCAAATGTTAGAAAATGTTTAAACATGACCATTTGACAGCTTAAAATCCTCCTGTAGGAATTTAATTTGATTTAATTAAAACACACAAGACAAACTATGATATTGGGTTGGATTAAGCATTTATTGCTTTCTAAAAAAATTATAAAATTGCATATAAATAAGAACATAAAGAAAGTGTATCGTTTGTTTGTTTGTTTAGACTGTCTTTGAAATATTTTAGGCATGAATGATCCTTAAGTTATAATGTGCCACCTGAACAGCTGAGGTTCAGCATTTAGAGACTGTGTAGGAGTTTAACTGAAAGATTATACTATTCAAATTATACAAAATTTGCCTCGTTTTAAATGAACATAGAACTAAAAACACAGAACTAAAAATTAACGTATGTGTGAAATTTTACTTATGCTCTGGTAAAAAAAAATAAAAAATCCGAAATTATTTTTTTAATTGAGTTGCATTTTGGTGTGATTTTTTTAAACGCACACTTCTGGTATGGCAAGAAGTACATATAGGAGGTTTTGTTTACACTTAAGCAATAAAAAAGAAATGAAAATGATCTGCAGAAGGGGAGGAGGAAATCCGTGTCCACGAACATATATATACACATATGTATGTATATATATGTTCGTGGACACGAATTTCCTTTTTTTTCGTGTCACTCAGCACGACTTTCGATCTAATTTATTTCAATAGGAAGCATCTTTCATGTCTGCACCACGTTTTTCTTTCTGCCACTCGGAAGCATTGTTTTTGCTCATTTGGTATTCATTTTTAAACTTTAAGCACTACATTACTCAACATTTAACCAGGAGATTTTATCCTTGTTTTTATTGCTATATATTCTGTAGGGTTCTAACCACTGTGCTATGGTTTCTTTTCTGAGAAAAGCCGTTTTTCCATCTTTTCCATTTGACCATTTAGAATTCGCGGCCTGCAGAAATCACACAATCGCAAATGCGCACGCCCGCATTACCCGTTGCAACTATATAATACTAATATTACTAATATAATATAATACTTCCACATACAGTATTTTCAACCTTATTTGCTATTTCCTTTTGTGTATCTGTCTTGTAGTTATATTGTCTGTTGGCACTGTCTCTTGTCCTACATGTTAAATAGTTAATATTTAATGTTTAGCCCTCAGATCTGTGTTGTGGCTCTGTGTCTCTATGGAGCTCAGGGTCCTGGAGAAACGCTGTTTCATTTCACTGTGTAATGCATCAGCTATATGTGGTTGAAATGACAATAAAATCTTTTTGGATCCTTTTTTACCTCAATAAAAACGTAGATCACTGACTTAGTGACCAAGTTAGTAATCACATGTATAGACAAGACAGTAATTAAAGAGCGACGGACAGTGTAATGGATGGCTTGGTCTATACCATGTCTAAAGACCAGGGGGATTTTCTGGCAGGCATTGTTGTGTCTTTATTTTTGATTTGTTATCATGCGTTTGCCATCTCCTATACTTTACATGTTCCCACCTCTGCACATTTGTTCCTCATGTCTTCCCGATTACCTTCCCTATTTTATTCTGTAGTCCTGAGTCTGTTTTTGCTGTGTCCTTTCCACAGGCTTGATGCAGTTATTGCCAACCAAATATTAAGTGTTTTCATTGTCATGTTACTATTTGTTCCAACACCTTTGCTCACCTAAAAATTGGGTGTTGCATTGCAACAGAGACCCTTATCCAGAGAGACTTACATTAATCTCATTTATTCAACTTAACAATTGAAGGTTAAGCAGTGGCAGTTTGGTGGTCCTGGCATTCAATCTCACAACCCTCTGATTATTAACCCAACACCTTAACCACTGAGCTACCACATCCCACCCAAAAAATTTCTACGGCAAAACTTTACAGAAACTTGTTGTAATCACATTTTACAAGTCGTTACTGTAAGTTGCAAAGCATTATGGGACTAACAAAGAATTACAGTATTTTTCCATGTCAACTGTAAGTGAGAATACAGGTTAATTTGTTGTCACTGTAGTTCTTGCATTTTCACAGTAATTTATTGTAATGTGACACTTTGGGTCTGAGCCAGTGAGAGTGTCTGATGAGGCTTTATTCAGAATAGTCGGTAAGTTCACTTAAATTATGTCTACAAATATTAAAATATAAGACAGATATTTTAGACAGAACCAATTCATTAGACATATAATTTCAGATCAGAGCCGATCGGCCCTATACGCTCACTACGCAAGTTGCGTAGGGCCCTGCAAATAACGTAAGGCTCCGCCTCCCCTGGCTCATTTTACAGCGCGTGTTAATGTTTACTGTGTAGATGACAATATGAAGCGGAGCTATCCATCTGGCCATGAAAAGAGAAAAAAGAAACAAAATGAGAGTGAAATGCGAGAACAGCACTCAGGTAAACTTGTGTTCTCTTCAGGTTTGATGTCAGCAAGAGCAAATAACAGTAAAGTTAAGTTGATTCTGTCTCTAGTCTCTATCTGACTAGCTACATTAGCTGTGCAATGCTGACAGTGCATCTCTTAGCCTGTCTGTCACACAACAATTTATTGTTGAATAAACGCCCAAGGGCAACGGTGTTTATAAACGGCAGCTCGATAACCGCGCCACGCCTGAACATGAGTTCATATGCGCGTGCAATCGTGCACGAAATGACACGCGCGCTTTCCAGCAGCAACATCTGTATGGGGACCAGTACAAGAAGTAGCGTGATAGCGCTCCTAATGACAATGTTTATAGTCTCTCAATCAAGGTTACAACAACGTTAATGCAATATGGAAACCAATGGATTATGGGCATAATGCCAGGTCAATATGAATGCACATCCCTCAGTAAATAATAACCATCAGGGATCAAGTATTGCTCTCATGCATACTATAAAACACAGTGATACGGTATGGCAAGCTATTTTACATGATATAGATTTTTGATATCAAGTATTCAGTATTCGATACTTAAAATGTAAATATTAAGAGTGTTATTTCTAGTAGTAACCATATTTTTGATATCAGGAATTACGTTTTTACACTAGTAAAAACGTAATTTCTGATATCTGCTATTGCATATTTACTAGTTGAATATTACAAGAGCCAAGTCATATTATAAATAATATTTTATATTTGAAAATGGATAAAGAGGAATCTGAGGGAGGCAGTTTAAGTAGGGCCTAATGCAGCTTATAAAATGAATAACATTGGGATGTCAAGTGAGAATGTGTGGCAAATGGTTTACATGGCTCACGGGTCAGGTAGGAGGGCCCCTTAGCAGAATTTTGCTTAGGGCCCCAGGGAGGTCAGGATCGGCTCTGGGCCCAGATACATGTCTTCTCAAAACTCAAGGACAAATTGTCTGAACTTGGGGTGTCTAGTGACATTATAATAAATATAATTGGGAAACTGAAAAAAAAATGATATACAGTTGAGGCCAAAATTATTAGCCCCCCAGGAATTTTGGAACATTTTCCTAAAGATCGTTCCAATGTTTGCATCATTGATAAAACTTGATATAATCAAACATTCACCAGTGCTATTTAGTAGCTTTTGGTACATTTTGGAATATAAAATACATTTTTAGGCTTGCTTTATAATCAAATATAGTGAAAATGGGGTGGTCAACAATATTAGCCCCTTGTGAATATTTGCTTTCAAAACACACCCAATTAATCAATCAGCTTTCAAAACACACCTAATTAATCAATCAGCTTTCAAACCACACCTGTGCAGTCAACTGGCTTCCTAACAACACCTGGGCATTCAATCAACATAAAAGGACTCCAAGGAACAGGGCACTTGAACACATTATTGGGAGAGACTACTTTTACTCACCATGCCAAAGACAAAGGAAATCAGTCTTGAGCTCAGAAAGAAAATAGTGGAGGCTCATGATAAGGGGGAAGGCTATACTGTCATTTCCAAGCGTTTCACAGTGTCTAGAACCGCCGTACGTTGCATCATTGCCAAGTACAAGGAGACAAATTCTGTAAGAAACAAACCTGGATGTGGTCGTAAGCGCAAGATTTCAAGAACCCTGGAGAGGAAAATAGTCAGAGATATCAGCAAGATGCACCGGACATCTGCCAAGATGATTGTTGCTGACCTGGCCTCTTCTGGAGTTGATGTTTCAAGGAACACAGTTGGGAGGGCTCTTCATCGTGGTGGGCTTCAGGGCCATCGTCCCAGAAGAACCCCTTTACTCAAACAGCGGCACATCACAGCCAGACTGAGGTTTGCCCGTGAACATTTAAAAGGTAAAGATGAGTTTTGGGAATCTGTACTTTGGTCTGATGAGACTAAACTGGAACTGTTTGGGCACATGCAGAGGTGGGTAGAGTAGCCAAAAACTGTACTCAAGTAAAAGTACTGTTACTTCAGAATAATATGACTCAAGTAAAAGTAAAAAGCAGACATCCAAATAATTACTTGAATAAGAGTAAAAAAGTACTTGGTGAAAAAACTACTCAAGTGTTGAGTAACGTCTGATTTATTTTTTAACACAAGACAACAGTACAAAAGTCAGACAGACAAAAATACAAAATAATCTTTAGGCAAATTATGGCTCATCCAATCAATAAAATAAATTAAAATTAATTAATTACAAAATAGATTAAATTAAAATAATTCAGGTAAATTCAAGTACTTAATAAATAAAATAATAATAAATAAAAAAAAAATATGCACAAGTAACACAAATCTCCAAACCTTTATACTTTTTTACCAGGCAGAACTAGAACGAGGCAGCCCATAAATTCTCCATAAACTGTGTGTGTGTCTCCAGTGACAGAACAACAGAAGGAAACACACACACATTTCATTTCTTTTGTGTTGTGATTGTTGCACATTTGATGCCTTGATGAAAGGGCAATAATAATGAAATACATCTCTACTCCTTTAATTAATTTCAGGAAGCCTCTAGTACTTTCCTTAGTTTCAGGTAAGCTAAAGCTTCTGGTTGCAAAGCTGTTTTTGTTTCTCAAAATATCTTCCTTCATGTTCATTAGAACAAAGAAATTTATACAGGCTTGTAACAACATGAGAGTGAGTAAATGATGACAGAATTTTCATCTTGAGTGAACTATCCCTTTAAATATGTGTGTTCGGCGCTGCAAGAAACGACACGTCTGATGTCGTCTGTTTGTCGGCTCTTGCGGCGCTGAGTAAAGTTGAGCACATAAAAAAACCTCGAAACAGCTGAACTCGACAAAACTGCTCTGTGTACTGTATGCCTGCGCCTCGTCCATTAATTCAGTTGTATATAGCAGGAAAAGTTCTCCCTTACTTCTCAGCGTAAGAAATACAAGGTGTGAACTGACTGAAATGCGTCTCACGGTGAAGACTTGAGTCATATGTCACCTAAAAGTCAAACATGCGCCTATCTGCTTTGGCAGACACAGAAGACCCCTCATAATGTAGCTGCTCTCTCGCACTTTTACTAAGGTTTACTAAGGTAAACATGCTTTCAATATGAGGCCAGGGGTGCGGGTTTTGTGTCATTTGTGTCTGCATTGCCGACGGTTGATTCTGACATGTTTGTGTTGCTAACTAACGCGTCCCGCCGCTGAGATTGAGTATGGTAACATGACGAGACTGCACAACTACGTTTGATTGGTGAAACAGTCACGTGGTAGAGCCTTAGCGGAAGTTTCTCTATCTGTCAAAATTAAACATTAAAATTGATGCGTAGAATACCAAAGAGGTAAAAAGAAAAGTAACTAGATCATTGTAGCCTAATGTAGCGGAGTAAGAGTACAGTTTCTTCTTCACAAATCTACTCAAGTAAAAGTAAAAAGTATAGTGATTTAAAACGACTCCTAGAAGTATATTTTTTTCAAAAACTTACTCAAGTAAATGTAACGGAGTAAATGTAACTCGTTACTACCCACCTCTGGGCACATGGATGTTGCTTATGTTTGGCGAAGAAAGGGCGAGGCCTTCAACCCTAAGAACACAGTTCCCACAGTTAAACATGGTGGTGGCAGCATCATGCTGTGGGGCTGTTTTGCAGCTTCAGGCACAGGGAGCCTTGTTCGGGTGCATGGCATCATGAAAAAAGAAAATTATGTTGACATTTTGAGGGATAATATGCAGAAATCTGCTCGTAGTCTAGCCTTAGGTCATCGCTGGGTCTTCCAACAAGACAACGACCCAAAGCATACATCGAAATTGGTCCAACAGTTCCTGAAGGATACCAAAACAAAGGTCCTGGAGTGGCCCGCACAGAGCCCAGACCTCAATCCTACTGAGAATCTGTGGCGAGTGCTCAAAGTGTATGTCTCGCATACCGACCAGTGATGTGTTTCAGGACATTTGGGATGGAAATAATATTGCTAATAATACCTTATTTCAAACAGACAAATCATCTATAGCCTTGATTCTTTATCAGGATGCTTTTGAGGTCGCAAGTCCTTTAGGATCAGGCAGAAAAAAAACACAAGATTTTGGCAGTCTATTTAACACTTGGAAATGCAGTTGTATTTTGCCATACAACAGGTCTAATAGTGACCACATGCGGCTTGTTCTTCTCTGCAGGGAACAAGATTTCAAACATTTTGGGCAGGAAATAGTTTTTAATCAGTTGATCCATGACCTAAAAGACCTAGAGTAAAGTGGGGTTAAACTGAATGATGGTAAAGTTATTAAAGGTGCTCTGTGTGTGATCGCAGGAGACAATTTGGGGTCTCACAATATTGGTGGCTTCCAGGAAAACTTCAGCAAGAGTACTTTTTTGTAGATTTTGTGATATACATAGACAAATATTCAAGTCTAGTCCATTGTCAGCAAAGAACAAAGCTGTCATATCAGCAGCATGTTGAAAGCCTAAGAGAAAGCAACACAGAATCAGTGTGTGGAATAAAGTTTGACTCGATATTCAACCAGCTGCTTTACTTTCATGTCTGCCAGCCTGGTCTCCTTCCATGTCTAGGCCATGATCTGTTTGAGGGCATTGTTTCCAGCGACTTGCCATTATTCATCAATAATTTGGTAAACACAGAGAAACACTTCACATTTGAAGAACTGAATAGAAGTATAAGGCAGTTTTCTTATCTTGGAAATGATGCAGATGCCAAACCTCCAGAGTTTTGTCCAAATACTCAGAAGCTGAGTGGACATGCAGCCCAAAATTGGTGCTTGCTGAGAGTCCTCCCTTTATTGGTTGGAAATAGGATAAAAAACCCAGGAGAAAGTAGTGTATGGAAATTGATCTTGCTCCTGCGAGAAATAGTTGTGCATGTGTGTTCACCAGCTATTACTGCTGATCAGGTTGCTTATTTGAGTGTACTTATTGAAGAACATATTGTCGCTGTTGGGCGGAAACCTCGTCTGTCCTAATTTGGTCAATTTCATATTTTTTCACATATCGATGCTATTGGTCAGTCCCCACGTGGGTCTGTTATTTTTACAAGTTATTAACCAATCTAAAGTCTTGAAAATAGCTTGAGCGCAAATCTCTTAACTCCATTGGACACTTCAACTGTCCACCTCTTCCTCACTCCGGGGGAGAGCTTCGCCGCATATTTCTCCTCAAGAAGAGTTGCAACGAATCAATATGTCTTCTGAGGTAAATGTCTTCAAAACACTGGGCAAGAAAAAAATCTTGACTCCCGCTAGTTCTGGTGCTCGTCTGAGGACAGGAATTTAGCGCAAGACAATCCACTGCAACGCGGACTAAACCCTGTGCACTGCAGATAAGGTACGGCGTTTTTTTAATTTCCTGAAAAATAGCGGTTTTGGAGATACGAGGATTCCGCCTGACAGCGACGATATCCAGTCTAGAGTGGAGTTATTTCCAGAATTTTCGCTTAAACCAAAACACCACTATCTCTGTCAATATCCTGAACTTATAATCCAATTTGGACCTCTGATTCATATTTGGACACTGAGATTTGAAAGTAAACACATTTATTTCAAACAGTGTGCAAGGAAATTCTGTGCTACATTAACAGAGAGACACCAGCTCCTGCAATCATACTTAAGTACTGGCACTCTTTTACGACCTGTAATTCAGGTCGACAGAGGAAATAATTTTTATGTTTCTGACTACATTGAGAGCATTCAGGTAGCAACTGCTGCATTTAATTTCACTCATAACTCCACTATAACTGCAGATAATGTAATTTACAAAGGCACAAAGTACAAAGAAAAACATGTATGTTGTACTAAAACAAAATGAAGGTCTACACATGGGTGAGATTAAGCTGATTTTAATTCACTTTAATGAATCTGTCTACTTTGTTGTAAAGAGGCAGCAGGCTGTGGCACTAGTTATGGGCATCCACTGTCTAACAGAGACTGTTCAAGAGTCAGAATTTGTGTGTGTACAGCAAGATGAATTGCTGTACAAGACACAGTCTTTTACAGCAATTCAGTACCACAGTACAAGATGAATTGTTTACCAGTGATTATTTCTCATCACTCTTTCCCAGATTTGTAGTCATGTCAGCATTAGGGGGTGATGTACGAGATGCTGTGTTGGCAGTCCTACCCGGGCTACCAGAGGAGAAACTACTCTCTCCTGAACAAGTTAGCAAGCATAGGAGTTGAGTCCAAATCTGACCTGCAGATCTTCCTGATCACATCACTTCAATACAGTGTTGCCGTCTCCTCAATGCCTGGAATCTGGAAGGTATGTCATACCCAATTAACTGATTGCTACTTTAAAAAAAAAGTTAAGTGTTTAAATGAAGATTTTACCAAAAAAATAAATAAATAAAACTATCACCTTTAAAGCCACCTCAAACTATGCAAATTAGCCTTTTTATGGAACACCAACAAAGAAATGTAATGTTTTTGTTTTGTTATTGAATCTTAAGTGTTTGTTGTTGCTTCATCAGTTCTTCAATTCAGTTCAGAGGATTCTTCATCTTTCGAGTCTAGTTCCTCAACCACACCAAGTGTATCCAGCACAAACGGCTCCAGTTCAACTGTGGATTTGTCAGTTTGGCCTTAAAACTTTGAAGTGCCATGGAGTAGGATGCCATCTGGTATTAAAACAGCCATTGCACTGGGAAAATGCCCTACAACTAAAGATCGCAGTGAATTAGTGAGAATTGTTATTAGTGAGATGAGGCTGACAGAGTTAAATCCATCAAAATCAGTGTCTGATTGTGGCCAAAAAGATTGTAAAACAGTATCCACAAAGTTTTGCTGATATCCTGAGAGATACAGGGTACAGGGATCGGAACTGGCTATGAATCTCTTTTGACTCAACTAAAAACAAGAGTAGAACATGTTAACCGTGGCTGCTTGCTCTCAAAACGCAGGAAACTTAAAAAGACCTCAAATTCACCGGCAGAAGACGTTGCTCCAGGATCTGCTGACCAGTACGGTTGTGTGAGATGGCAGCCTTAGTGTCCTGTAAAGGAAACTGAGGATAGTCTTAAAGATAAACAAAATGAAATGAAGGCTCTCTAGTACTGAAGGGGGCCAGCTGGGGTAGAGCAAGCATATCTCAGTCAGTTAATGAAAGCAACATACTATCTCCAACGGAAATCCATCAATGCCTGTCCACTACCATCCATTGCTGAGTTGAAAAATGACTGGCCATACCTTTTCACACCTAAAGAACTGTATAACCACTTTAGATCACTTACAAATATCAGCATTCTGTAAAAAGTTGAAACCTCCATGGAAGAAAAGGGAAAGATGGTCCTTCAGTTCATTCATTCATTCATCTTCTACCGCTTATCCGAACTACCTCGGGTCACGGGGAGCCTGTGCCTATCTCAGGCGTCATTGGGCATCAAGGCAGGATACACCCTGGACGGAGTGCCAACCCATCGCAGGTCGGTCCTTCAGTTTTTTCGACAAAAGCCAGCAGGGAGCAACTCGGATGAGATGCAGCACATTATAATGGAATTTGACAAGAGCATGTGTGATTCTTCGTCTTCTGTCACACTTTAAAGAGAAATCTGCAGCACTCATTCTTCAAGCCGATGTAAGTAACATACAGTGCTTTTTTATTATAAATTTGTTTTGTGGAGGTGTAGTTTGATCACATGTATCTAAATACACAACATTTTTGCCATTTTCTTCTTTCTTGTAGGTGTCTGCAACAGCAGCTGATGTGGAAAAACATTTGACTCTTCCAGACTCTCCCAGACTTATTGTTTTAAGTAGTGTATGGTTTGTAATTTGTTGTCAATTATTTAATAAACTTGGACCGTTTAGCATATTGTTTATATCTGTTCATTTTAGGTGAAATTATTACTGCAACCCAGTGGATGCTCAGTATTGAGGGACAGGTGGTTATAAATTCACACTCCAAATTTGTGGCTGAATTTGTGGCTTTGTTTTCATCTTATTACAATTTCAACCTGGTTTACCAGGAGCAGGCATCCTGCACACTTGAATTTGTTCAAAGGAAATAGATTTTTCTATTTAAACATGTTTATGTTTTTGTAACTTTTTGCAAAGCACTACTATTTTGTTTTTAGTATAATTAAATTCCTAAAATTTTGCTTGCGTTTTTGTTGGAATCAACCCACCCACTGGCACCAAGACAAGCACAACAAAGGCTGGAGGCAAAAAAGTGGAAAGGTCTCAGAGAAAAGGAACAGCACAGTTAACCCTCATGTTTGTACACTTCTCAGAAAATTAATGGACTTTTAGTGGTTAAGCATGTAAGTTGCTGTATACAGAAGGAAATGTATGCCACTTGTTTGATGTGATGTACACGTTTTATAGGTATGTTCTGACTTTTTTGATTTGCTAAGATCTTGATAACATTAAAAACAGAATCAGAATTAAAAATCAGACAGTACCACATAAGGTACCACAGTACCTTACAGTACCACATAACTATAAATAGCATGGAAAGACACCTTTTCTAATGTGTTGCAATATTCTGTTGTATATGTCAATGCAACTAATTGTATGCTGTTTACAATTTACAAACAGATTTATAAACAAAATGTAAACAACCATTTAAATTTTATTTTTAATAACAGCCTATGTTTTAAGAGTTTTATATTTCTATTAACCTAAAGTTACAGTTGGTTTTAAAATACAATTTGAATTTTTTGTAAGAAATAGGAAATGTTTTAATACATATTTTTTCATAAAGCACTTTTGCCTTTTATTAATTTGTATAGCAATTTAAAATTGCTTTAATTGTAATAGCATTACACCTACAGGTTACAGTTTGATTTTTAAAAATCAGCGATTTAAAGCATTTTCTAGGTAAAACTAATACAACAACATATTGGCTTTTAGTATAATTACAAGATCTTACTGGCATAAATACTAAATACTATAATTTAAATTGGGTTAAATTACAAACAAAATACTGTAACACTTAATACAAGTTTGCTCTTACATTACTGTAAAAATAACAAAGTACTGTACTTACAACAATTTCCTGTAAACTGCTTTACGGTATAATCCTGCAAACCATTTTACAAGAATTACCAACACTTTTACAGGATTTTATTGGCAACTTTTTTGACAGTTAATTCCTGTAATTTCTACAGTACTATATATATATATATATATATATATATATATATATATATATATATATATATATTATATATATATAATATATTATATATATATTAAATTATATATATATAATGTATGTATGTGCATATATATATATATATATTAAATTATATATATATAATGTATGTATGTGCATATATATATATATATATATATATATATATATATATATATACACATACATATACATACACACACACTCACCGGCCACTTTATTAGGTATATCTGTACAACTGCACATTAACGCAAATTTCTAACAATCAAATAAATGTGAGGTTTTGTACACTGATCAGTGTTATACATTTTATTTCTGTATGGCTCTGATCATTTAAATTATTTTATAGCTAAACTCTTTGAATTGTCTGTTCAAATACAGACGTGAGACACGATGTAAGGCATCGAGATATCAGCCTCAGTTCAGTGCCCCTGGTTCCAGGATTCTTATTCCTTTAAATAGCATGTATCAGATAGTGAAAAGGGCGAAAGAACAGACTTGATGTAAACTTTAGGACAGAGCCATATGTTTAAAATCCTGGCAAGTTACTTCCTTTCTCTTTGTAGTTTTTCTTTAAGTATTATTAACTAATAGAATTGCAATGATATAACAATTCTGTGATCATAAAATGTCAGAACATTTGTGAACTTCAGTAGGGCCAAAGCAAGATAATTCTATACGCCCTTGATGTAATATTTATAATATTTTGTGACATATAAATATCTTTTTTAAAAAGACTGCAAGTGTAATCTCTAGATAAAGGTAGTGTTAGCCTGAATAAGAAGCGATTGCAAGCTAGAGTGGTGTGTTAAATAAAATGAAATGAAATTATTTCTTTGCTAAAGTTTTGATTCGGATATTTTGTTAGGACGTAGGAAATGGTCGATGTGCACAACACTAGTAATCATATAATAAAAGCTTTTTTAAACTGAATAAATTAGAGGAGACATTTGTATATTGTTCAATTTTGTTTATTGTCAATAACATTTAGAGATGTTAGTTATATGACGTCTTCTGAAACGGGTTCTTCATTTAGCGGTACTTCTCAGACAGAGCAACGGCCAGGTTCTGAAGAAATTTGTCAAAAGACACGTGAACCTCGGGGGTGAAATCTCCAGGGAAGTACAAGGCAATGCTCACCTTCAAGGTCTGTCCCAGGAGCTGTAATTAAGTAAAACAAACAGCTGATTTAGTCCGTCTAAATCCTTTAATTCAAGACAAACTCTGTTAAATGTAACGAAACACAAATCTGTATATATAGTCTGGTCCTTACATTGAAGTTAGCAGGGTCAACGCGCAGCTTGAAAGCATGCAGTTCGCTTAGTGTGCTTAGAGCTCCGGTAAGATCGTCGATGTGGGCAACGGCTTCTCCGATTTTTCTTACAATAACGGATCCGTGCTTTTTCACGTGGGCTGATCCGGGATGAAGATCAGACCAGTGAGAGAAGTAGGTCTTAGTCTGAGGATAGACCTCGAACAGCCTGCATAAAAACACATAAGAACATAAGAAACATATTTTAGTCTAACCTGCACCACGGATAACATGTTTGTTATAAAGGTCAATAAGAGAAATTCATTCACCTGCCAAGTGCCTCGGCGCCAATTTCATCAGCCCTCGGAGCGACCTTGGCCCAAAGGTCTTTGACGACGACTTTGTCTTTAGCGGAGAGACTCATTGCGGAACTTGTTCGGTTTTTCACCTCTAAAAGATTTCAAAAAGGAAATTTGTGCATGTTCATGTTGTGTGCCTCTTTTTATTGAGTCTGACATCAGGCACACCCTGTCATATCAAATCTAGACCCCACCTCTCCACTGAGACTGTCCAGTCAGCTTTGGACCTTCTCCAAAATTAACTAGAAAAACATTGCATAGAAAATGACATCAGCTAACTTTTAGGAGGACAAAATTAAGTTTACATTCCCCTTTCAAAGAATTAGAAGATTCTTAAAACTAATGATAAGATTAATAATACATAACACGTAATACACTTCATAAAAATGACAACAGAACCTATTATTATTATTATTATTATTACTACTTCTACTACTGATAATATTATTATTATTATTATTATTAATAATAATAATAATAATAATAATAATAATAATAATAATAATAATAATAATAATAATAATAATAATAATAATAATAATATAACTCATATTATTTAAAATAGTAAAAGTCCTGTTATTCTACCTATTCAGTGATATTTCGGTTATAAAATCTGGACACATGACATTATTGATGAGTTTTCAATCCTTTGTTAAATAATGTTGACATATTTAAATATGACGACAAATACGCGATACGATACGCGAAATGTTTAAAATAGGTAGCAGTATATATAATGTAAATATATATCCATAAATGCTCACTTTAAATGTGCTTTAAATGTCAGATTTTGTGAATCAAAACTTTATAGTAATAATAATTTTGTGACTCAAATAATTCAGCTTACTTGGTATTTTCCACCCTCCAATTTTAAAAGTAATCTGATTGAACATACATATAACTAGAAAAGGAAACGCCCTAATGACCCTACTCTTAGCCAAACGGTGGGATGCTTGGCACATCGCCGATCTTTACGAGCTTGCCCACTTTCAGAGCTCGTCCAATCAATATTTTCCTTCACTACAGGGAGGGGATCGTCGGCGTTAATAAAAAGAGCCCCTCTGCAAAATAGGTAAAGATTCGTCCAGAATTTTCAGGCTCAAGTTTTGCTCAAGAATTCAAAGAATTCACTAAGACATAAATATGGTTCATTGGACAGACGCCGAGCGCCATATCATCGCTGACATATGGGGAAAGATCAAACCTGATGAAATCGGACCACAGGCTTTGGCCAGGTAAACTTTTACTAAGCTCAGAAAATGTCAGTCTGATGTGTTTCTCTTTCGGTTTGGACTGCGGATTTCACATTTACGCACGTGTCTGCATTTTTGTCTAGAGTTCTGATTGTGTTTCCATGGACCCAGAGGTACTTCTCTTCCTTTGGTAATCTATCCAATGCCGCAGCCATCTTAGGAAACCCCAAGGTGGCTGCTCATGGAAAGGTTGTCATTCAGGGTCTGGAGAAAGGTGTGAAGAATTTGGACAACGTTAAGGGCGTCTACGCTAAGCTGAGTGAGCTTCACTCTGAAACACTGCACGTGGATCCCAGCAACTTCACGGTACGTCTAACTTAAATAAGAGCAGAATGCTAAAGGTCATTTATATTAGGACTTTATATAACTAAAGACAGAATGCATCCATCTCGTGTATTTATGACTTTTTCATCGTCTACTTTCAGCTTCTTGCTAACTGCCTCACCGTTTGTCTGGCTGCAAAGCTCGGACCCTCCGCCTTCACCCCTGAAGTGCACGAGACTTGGCAGAAGTTCCTGAATGTCGTCGTGGATGCTCTGTGCAAGCAGTACCACTAAGCAAACATCAGAATATAAAGATCTGCAGGTCTTTTACTCTGTGACTAAAACATGAAATAAAACCTTAAACACGCATTCCTTGTATTGTATTCTTTTGAAAGCCAACGAGTTCTACAATAAAGGGTGTGACGCGTGTAGAATATAAAATACATCTCTAACGTTAGAACTTTAGAAGTTAAAAAAAGCATATTAATAAGAAAGAAAAAAACCTCACTTGTACATCCCGTGGACTTCGTTGATAAAGGAGTTCAAAAAAGTGATATTTAAGGCAGGCATTAATATTCTTTAATAATTAGCCACACCACATAGTAACTATTTACGTGTGCATATAGATGCGTTAAAAGTTTCCTTGTTGTTTTATGCTTCCAATAAGCGTTTGACCGATAATTCTGTCTGATTTGGAAACACTGCGTTTTAGGCATCCATATAATTCTTTTTACAGCTTCCCCAGAGAGTCAAATAAAAATCTGTTATACTTGTAGTTTGTGATGGAGGTGAGAGCATCTGAATGTTGCAAATGGAATGGATTTCATAGTTTTTAAAGTATAGACTTACAGTCAGTCCCTTCATAGACATAAGCCGTTCACTTGTAGATTATTTGTAAAGAGGGTCCAGACTCTATAATTTGCCTGAATTAAATGTCTAAGAATGTTCGATTTTTCCTAATATTTTAGTTTTAAGAAGTCTCTATTGGATGCGCTAGAGCACAGGCTTGCCACAGGTTTAAGGACAGAACAATATGTCTTTCATTCTAGCAACTTACCACCAGGCAACTTCGTTTGTTACTTTTCTGTCATTTTTTCAAGAACTTGAATTACTGTGTTCCAACAATTCTGTGATTTTAATATACTGAATCCTAAAAGTCTTGACGTTCAGCAGGGCCACAGCAAGTCAGTTCCATTTGACAGATTTGGGGTAAAATCTATGGCAGGTGGAGGATTCATTTTATGGGAAGCGGTGAGATTAAATAAATGGTAAACGTAAATAATAATCTTGAAATAAACAAAATTATTCTGTCTAACGCAGAATAAAAGTCAGAAAGGACTTTATGGATTCAATTCGTCGGATTGTGTTTTAATTTGTTTGTGTTCGGGTTTATACACATACTACATATATTTTGTGTAAATGACTGTAGCCTTATTTCCAAATATACTAAAGCTAAACTTTGCAAAAATACCATGCAATGCTGTCAGTGCATGCTGGAAATTTCTGGATACATGCACTATGTCTCAAGATGCTGGAATGAAAAAACAGTTGTCTGGTATAGGATGCAAAGCTACATGCCCTTGCTCATTTTTAAAAGTTTTAGTAAAAATAAACCGTAGCTTGAATTGCTTTATTAAAGCAGCTTTAGTGCAACAGCTGTAATTTTTTGTTAAAGGTAATGTTAGTCTAACTATGTAGCTAACGTTTGCTAGCTAGCACAATATGTTAAATAAAATGAAATGAGATTATTGCTTTAATAAACATTTTATTAGAATAGTTTGTTATGGCGTTTTACTCTTTAATTTATCAAAGATATCTATTTGGTTATAAAAGATTTTAAAGATACAGTATGAAATTGTATCTGTGGTTTTAACAGAAATATACCGTTAGCAGAACCTCTTAATACAAAAAAAAACCGTATTAACAGTTTTGCATTCAGTAGAAGATTATAACACTTTTATGACAATAAGAACCCTCAACAATAAAAAGTTTCCAAATAATAGATCCCTTGAAAAACCTCCTTTCTAAGCGTGTAACCATTAATAACATAAATGGTCGATGTGCACAACACTAGTAATCATATAATAAAAGCTTTTTTAAACTGAATAAATTAGAGGAGACATTTGTATATTGTTCAATTTTGTTTATTGTCAATAACATTTAGAGATGTTATTTATATGACGTCTTCTGAAACGGGTTCTTCATTTAGCGGTACTTCTCAGACAGAGCAACGGCCAGGTTCTGAAGAAATTTGTCAAAAGACACGTGAACCTCGGGGGTGAAATCTCCAGGGAAGTACAAGGCAATGCTCACCTTCAAGGTCTGGCCCAGGAGCTGTAATTAAGTAAAACAAACAGCTGATTTAGTCCGTCTAAATCCTTTAATTCAAGACAAACTCTGTTAAATGTAACGAAACACAAATCTGTATATATAGTCTGGTCCTTACATTGAAGTTAGCAGGGTCAACGCGCAGCTTGAAAGCATGCAGTTCGCTTAGTGTGCTTAGAGCTCCGGTAAGATCGTCGATGTGGGCAACGGCTTCTCCGATTTTTCTTACAATAACGGATCCGTGCTTTTTCACGTGGGCTGATCCGGGATGAAGATCAGACCAGTGAGAGAAGTAGGTCTTAGTCTGAGGATAGACCTCGAACAGCCTGCATAAAAACACATAAGAACATAAGAAACATATTTTAGTCTAACCTGCACCACGGATAACATGTTTGTTATAAAGGTCAATAAGAGAAATTCATTCACCTGCCAAGTGCCTCGGCGCCAATTTCATCAGCCCTCGGAGCGACCTTGGCCCAAAGGTCTTTGACGACGGCTTTGTCTTTAGCGGAGAGACTCATTGCGGAACTTGTTCGGTTTTTCACCTCTAAAAGATTTCAAAAAGGAAATTTGTGCATGTTCATGTTGTGTGCCTCTTTTTATTGAGTCTGATATCAGGCACACCCTGTCATATCAAATCTAGACCCCACCTCTCCACTGAGACTGTCCAGTCAGCTTTGGACCTTCTCCAAAATTAACTAGAAAAACATTGCATAGAAAATGACATCAGCTAACTTTTAGGAGGACAAAATTAAGTTTACATTCCCCTTTCAAAGAATTAGAAGATTCTTAAAACTAATGATAAGATTAATAATACATAACACGTAATACACTTCATAAAAATGACAACAGAACCTATTATTATTATTATTATTATTATTATTATTATTATTATTATTACTACTTCTACTACTGATAATATTATTATTATTATTAATAATAATAATAATAATAATAATAATAATAATAATAATAATAATAATAATAATAATATAACTCATATTATTTAAAATAGTAAAAGTCCTGTTATTCTACCTATTCAGTGATATTTCGGTTATAAAATCTGGACACATGACATTATTGATGAGTTTTCAATCCTTTGTTAAATAATGTTGACATATTTAAATATGACGACAAATACGCGATACGATACGCGAAATGTTTAAAATAGGTAGCAGTATATATAATGTAAATATATATCCATAAATGCTCACTTTAAATGTGCTTTAAATGTCAGATTTTGTGAATCAAAACTTTATAATAATAATAATTTTGTGACTCAAATAATTCAGCTTACTTGGTATTTTCCACCCTCCAATTTTAAAAGTAATCTGATTGAACATACATATAACTAGAAAAGGAAACGCCCTAATGACCCTACTCTTAGCCAAACGGTGGGATGCTTGGCACATCGCCGATCTTTACGAGCTTGCCCACTTTCAGAGCTCGTCCAATCAATATTTTCCTTCACTACAGGGAGGGGATCGTCGGCGTTAATAAAAAGAGCCCCTTTGGAAAATAGGTAAAGATTCGTCCAGAATTTTCAGGCTCAAGTTTTGCTCAAGAATTCAAAGAATTCACTAAGACATAAATATGGTTCATTGGACAGACGCCGAGCGCCATATCATCGCTGACATATGGGGAAAGATCAAACCTGATGAAATCGGACCACAGGCTTTGGCCAGGTAAACTTTTACTAAGCTCAGAAAATGTCAGTCTGATGTGTTTCTCTTTCGGTTTGGACTGCGGATTTCACATTTACGCACGTGTCTGCATTTTTGTCTAGAGTTCTGATTGTGTATCCATGGACCCAGAGGTACTTCACTTCCTTTGGTAATCTATCCAATGCCGCAGCCATCTTAGGAAACCCCAAGGTGGCTGCTCATGGAAAGGTTGTAATTAACGGTCTGGAGAAAGGTGTGAAGAATTTGGACAACGTTAAGGGCGTCTACGCTAAGCTGAGTGAGCTTCACTCTGAAACACTGCACGTGGATCCCAGCAACTTCACGGTACGTCTAACTTAAATAAGAGCAGAATGCTAAAGATCATTTATATTAGGACTTTATATAACTAAAGACAGAATGCATCCATCTCGTGTATTTATGACTTTTTCATTGTCTACTTTCAGCTTCTTGCTAACTGCCTCACCGTTTGTCTGGCTGCAAAGCTCGGACCCTCCGCCTTCACCCCTGAAGTGCACGAGACTTGGCAGAAGTTCCTGAATGTCGTCGTGGCTGCTCTGTGCAAGCAGTACCACTAAGCAAACATCAGAATATAAAGATCTGCAGGTCTTTTACTCTGTGACTAAAACATGAAATAAAACCTTAAACACACATTCCTTGTATTGTATTCTTTTGAAAGCCAACGAGTTATACAATAAAGGGTGAGACGCGTGTAGAATATAAAATACATCTCTAACGTTAAAAGATAAAAGGGACATTTAAAAAAAAAAGCAAAACAATAGCGCACTTCCATCCCGTTGTGTTTGCTGAAGACATGGAAGTCTTGTTCTTCCATAACAATAAATAAACCTAAAATCAAAAAAGCAAATAAATATAGTATATATATATATATATATATATATATATATATATATATATATATATATATATATATATATATATATATATATATACTGTATATATAGAGAGAATATAGTATATTTCTGTCGACACGCTAAATTTTTAATCGATAACCTGTGATGACTAATAAACAGCTGCTTTTACTCTTAAAATTATAATCACTAACGGAATGTGGAAATAAAAAGCATATAAACCAACATCCTTTCAGTTTTAAGGATCGGTCCCACGGGTTTGTGCAGGAACATCAATATAATCCAGTATAATACAATTTAATACATTCCTGAAGTTTTTTCTGCCTGTTTTTAATTTCTAAAACGGAGCTGTTTTTGTTTGTGGTCCTGAAATGCTACAAGTACAACTGATGTGACATTCGTCTCCTCACAGTATTAAAAGAATAAAATGAAGATAAAGAACACGCTTGTTGTAATTCAGTGGTTCTTGTATATTTAATGTTTCAGAGGCCAAGAACGTTTTCAAATACTAAAACACTCTGTCGGTTGAAAATGTAAAGAATGGTACACGGAGTATTTTATACCCCAGAGAGACAACCGGAAAAAAATGTATCCTAGAGTTATCTTTTAATTTAAGAGCTTAACGACATGTACATTTTTTTTTACAGACGGCTGCAAAAAAAAGAAAAAATCAACAAAAAAAAAAATCAGCAAACAAGGTCTAAAACAGGCTCTGGTCTATAGCAGAGATATAAGTGATAACTGAAGCAATGTGCTGTGGGGGTAAGACAATCCTTAAAATGTTCGGTGGATACAAAAAAGGTTGCATTTTAAATGTTTTAGAATGTTCATACCACACTGTAAAAGAAAAAACAGCTTTTCACTATTAATATGATATTATTCTGATAATTATGATATTATTTGTATCAAAATATGTTGTTAAAGATTTGCACTGGAATTATCTGAATATCAGTTATCTGAGCAAGCCATCTAATCTACATTACGATATTGTTTATTTCTTATACATTTATTTAATCCCTACTGATAAAATCACCAACACAATATTCACACGGTCATGTCACTTAGATTTAAAGAAACAATTTGTTTTATTTTTGTGGAGCATGCATGATGACATTCTTTATATTCGTACGATCATTTGAGAATGTTTATCTGTATTTCTCAGCAAGTGCTGCAGACACAGCGGCGAGAAACTTGTCCATGGCAATGTGAACCTCTGCAGTGAAATCAGCCGGAAAATTGATGGCTAGACTCACGAGGAGGTTGTGAGATAAAATCTGCGGGAAAAGATAACGAATCAAAGTGCATTAGTAACTTCTCGGATTTGTAGCATGCTATGACGGCATTTGAACACAGCTTACCTTGAAATTTCCTGGTTCCACGCGCAACTTGAAAGCGTGCAGATCACTTAGGACACTTAGGCCACCGACTAGATTATCGATTGTAGCCACAGCGTCGCTCAGTGCGCCTATCACGGTTTTACCATGTTTCTTTAGTGACTCAGAGCCAGGAGAAAGGTCAGGCCAATGGGTAAAATAAACTTTGGTCTGAGGGTACACAAGTAGCATTCTGTGTTGAGGGGAAAAAGTAGGTGTGCACACATGTAGTGTTTTGCGTAGCTTTATATATATTCTGTATTTTTTGACCATTGGTTTTATTATATAAGAAATTATATTTTGCAGCCTTACCTCACCAGAGCGTCGTGGCCAATAGCGTCAGCCTTTCCGGAGACTTTACCCCAGAAAGCCTTGACCAGGGATTTATCTATATCTGTTAGACTCATTTTGGTCTTTTTAATTCGGGTAGAAAAAAATAAAATACGTTTTGGAGAGGGCTAGATATTTTTATAGTGCCTAGACATGCCACACCCCCCAATGTGGCCAAGCACACATCCAACAACAAAGTGATGCTAATTTTAAGTTGGATATTCGACAGATATTCAACGGAATGTAAATAAATTAAAATTAAATGACACAAAGCCAAGGAGTGTTTTTTTCTAGTTTCCATTACACGTGACCCAGTTACTCCAAACCAAAGCAGAATTGTATTACTACAACAGAAAAAACACACCTATTTTGATTGCAGCTTTATTATATATATTATATATTATTGAGCTTTATTATATATATTATATATTTTATATTATTTATATTATATTATATTATTATATATATTTTTTTTATTAATTTTTTTGGGGAAATCAATATTTTGTCATTGGCTTCCACTCCATGTGACCCAGTGACTCCAAATTTAGCCAGAATTGGATCTCCCAGTGCTCAAAATTTTTTATTGAATTTTAGTATAGTATTTAGCAAAGTATAATGGTTTGGAGCCCTACCTACTTGTCTGGGTAACAAAGGACAACACAGAATCTCAATTTTTAAACTTAACATGAGCTAGGCCTAATCTATCTACAATATTACCCACAATGAGTGTATGACTCCAGATAGTTATTATTTATGATTTATGACATGACATTATCCGTTTGGTTTTCGTATTTTTTTTTAGATACTACTGAGGTCGCTAAATTGTGGTGCTTATGAAGAATATAATAATGTTTGTTTAAATGATGCCTGATAACATGGGTCATGTGAGGATAAAACTCCTGAACCAAACGATAACAAAAATATATCCTACTGGGATATAGCAGATAATTTCACCCAATTAAAATGTGATGGGTGTAACAGACCAGTGGAATTCGATAAAGAAGAAACGAGTATAATCTAAAACTGTGGGGTCGCTGATAAAATGCAGCCACGTTAATATTAAGACTCAATGGAAAATTAGGATACAATTTGGTATCCATATATTATCATGTTTTAGTATAATACTATTATTGTAACTTGCTTTGGATAAACAGAACAAGAAATGAATATTAGTGCTTTTAAAGCCTTTCAAATATCAGCATATAAACACGATGTTACCAAGAAATTAAACACTATGATCATTTTGCTTAATGTTAATAATTTAATAATTTAATAACATTTTGCTAAATGTTAATAATTAAATGCTTAATGTTAATAATTTAATAATTTAATAACACCTTAACTACATTACAAGTCGAAAACCATTAAATCGGTTGTGCAGAACCTCCAGGAATTAATTATATTGGTCTAAACATCTTGTTACGGGGCGGAGGTGAGGGAGAATTAAAACTCAGTTGAATCACTTCATTGGCGCAGTCAATGCTGACAGAAGCGAGCAGTCATGGTCCGTTGGTCACAATCTGAACGGAGTGTCATTGCAGATCTCTGGAGCAAAATCAATGTCGAAGAGATCGGGCCTCAGTCCCTGGCAAGGTAAAGTTCTCTACGAATAATCAATAAGCTGATAAACCTACAGTCTACTAGTGAAAAAGGCCAGAACCTATTGTAAGGTTCAAATAGAATTTTATATGATTACATTTTTCTGCGTTTCTGATTTTGGCCAGAGTGCTGATTGTCTACCCATGGACTCAGCGCTATTTCGGCAAATTTGGAAATTTGAACAGTGTAGCTGCCATCCTGGGAAACCCTTTGGTCAGCGCCCATGGCATAGTAGTGCTGAACTCTTTGGACCTGGCAGTGAAGAACTTGGACAGCATCAAGACGACCTACTCGAATCTGAGCGAGCTCCACTGTGAGATTCTCAATGTAGACCCCGATAATTTCAGGGTACGTTATCTGTTCCCTTTAGAAAGCAAAGTAGATATTAGCCTGTATCATAATCTGCTTCTTTATAACGTGACATTTTCCCGCAGCTTTTTGCCGATTGCCTCACCATCGTGGTCGCCACCAAATTTGGAGCCGACTTCAGTCCTGAAATTCAAGCAACATGGCAGAAGTTTCTGGCTGTCGTCGTCGCCGCTCTGAGCAGCCGCTACTTCTAAACTTTCCATCAAGTCTGCTCTGCTTTTATGTGTTGACATAACCGCATTAAACAAAACAAGTTTAATAAGTCAATTTAATAAGAATAACTAATAAAATGTCGGTGTTATTTTTCTTCATTTTTCCTTCTTTACTTGATGTTATTAAATGTGGAAGCGTTTGATAAAATTCTGCTTCATAGTATTTTTTAATAATAGTAATTCTATGATTCGTTTTATATTTAATTATTTCATGCTAAAATTAAGATTTATGTCGTATGTAATTAATCAGAATTCATGTGTTTAAAGTGTCTTCAGAGGGTTCAGCATAGATTTTCAGTTTATTTAAAATAACAGTCAATGTTGGAAAACCTCTACAAACCCTCTTTTTGCAGCCCCATGACGAGACGTCCCTTTAGCAAAATGGTTTAGAATAAATGGATCCTAGCGGGCAGAACAGTGATTTTAGGGGTAATACTATTCCATTAATTTTTATTATTATCTATTTATAACACAAATCACAAATTTGGACTGATGCAAAAACACATTTCCCTTAAACAGAAATTATCTCCTTAAGTGGTATTTGATCACACACAAAAATGTTGTCCAGGGCCAAAACATTTGGTCAAGTTTCAGGTATGGTTAATGGCATTGTATTTTTCTGTGTGCCTCACACGCACACACATCTTCTGTAATGAATATAGTTAAACAAATTTGAACACTTGAACAGAATATTGTCGACTCTCTTGAAGATGATTCTTAACTGCATGTTAATATTTCTATAATGATTCTAAAATTCACTAATATTGTCTACTAAAGCATAAGTCATGATCAAAAGCTGCTGAAGAAATCAGAACCTATAAATATTGTAACAATGGCTCCCATGAGACATAATGCAGATTCACATGTGCACAGTTTAGTGATAAAATGAGAGTCAAGAAAATACAAATAAAACACACACACACTCATTGCACACACTCACACTCAAACTGTATCTAAATCATGACTATAAAAAAAAGCTGATGTAGCCCAAAGGCAGAGCTGGATCAAAATCCCAAACAAGATCAATAATCAATTGACCTGGCATTGGTGTAAAGGTCTATCTGTGCTCCGTTATCAAGGGCTGAAACCTGGATAACGGGCTGTACTTTGGGATGTAGATGCCACTATTCTGGATGTATGTGCTGCCTTGACCGCTGCACTATTGTGATGTCTTGATATATTAGTTTGGGCCACTTGATAGCTGCTATACAATGCAGAGACCATCTTCCTGGTGATTGCTGAATCTGACCATGATGAGAGTAGCTTGGACCAGAACCAGTAAAAGAATCTGAGGACTAGTAAGAATTAAGTAGGGTTGGATGAATTGTGCACACCATCCATGTGCTACAGAGCTACAGAGTCCAACAAGAGACTGAGCACTATAATTGGAATGAGGAGGGTGAACACTGGCCTGCTTCTTTGCCAGCCATGAATTAGTCCAGAAATAGCAGAATCTTTATGCTTCTGGCCAACAGGCAAATTCGCTCGCTGTATTAATCTCATAAACACTCTACAAGTTAGATGGACATTGAAGGGCTTTAAATTGTAATGCCTGTTCTTGGATGAGAAACCTCAAAAACATCTGTGTTCTGGAATTAACTGTTGGGAAGGGATTTTAAGAACCCTTTAATGACTCTAATATAAAATAAAAATGGCATTTATTGCTCCATTCAGGCAGGACAATTTGGCGTGCTCAGCTGAGTCAGAGAAGAGTTCAAGAGAGACTCTTCAGTATAGGAGGTCCCAGTGCCTGGACCTTGTAAATGGTGTGCACTCCATCATATGGACACTATCTAGAGTCTAGTCAAGTCAAGTCAAGTCAAGTCAAGTCAAGTCAAGAAGCTTTTATTGTCATTTCAACCATATATAGCTGTTGCAGTACATAGCGAAATGAGACAACATTTCTCCAGGATCATGGTGTTACATAAAACAAAGACAGGGCTAAGGACTTGTAAGTAGCCTTAGCCACATAAAGTGCAACTGTGCAACCTGGTGCAAACAGTGCAGACAAGACAAACAAGACAGACAAGACAGTGCAGGACAAAAGACAGTGTAGACAAAAAGTTACAAGACAATACAAAAAGTACAAAAAATACAGTACACAAAAGACAATAAACAGTAAACAGAAACAGCACCAACCGACCAGTGTAAATACTGTATGTGAATACTGAATGTTCATGTGTCAGTGTGTGTGTTTTGTGAGGGTCAATGCAGTCCATACAGATGAGTGTATGTTGTGCTCAATACAGTTCAGTTCAGTTATTGAGAAGTCTGATGGCTTGTGGGAAGAAACTATTACACAGTCTGGTCGTGAGGGCCCGAATGCTTCAGAACCTTTTTCCAGATGGCAGGAGGGTGAAGAGTGTGTGTGAGGGGTGTGTGGGGTGAAGAGTGTGTGTGAGGGGTGTGTGGGGTCATCCACAATGCTGTTGGCTTTGCAGTCTAAAGTACAAGGGCTGATAAAAAGGAGGAAGAAGCCCTGATAGCCACTCCAGAATAGAGCCCTGATAGCCACTCTTTCACTCCAGAAGAAGCCCTGATAGCCACCATGACTCCACAATAGGTGTTTACTGCCTTTACTGATGCTGAAGACACATAATTAGGAGTTAATATAAAAACTAGCCATAAATAACTAATAATAATTATGGCTAGTGTTTATTTGTCTCTTCAAATCCCAAGGGGACACAAAAAACATTAACGATATAATGTTGCGATCATTTTTCAGGTTTATTTGTCAGTGGTTTAAACATAAGAAACAGCACCGATTTTTTTTTAGTCATTAACCAGACAAATTTATGTCGGAACGAAAGCGGAACCTTCATCGAAGTTGATGTTGAAGCACGGACTGATTTAAGGGTCGGGTGTTGTGTTTATGAGACACTCATTTACAGCCTTTATTTATGTGTTGCTTTTCTTCGGCACCTCTTAAAAGACAGAATGTATAAACAATCCTCGCTGGATTTAGATAACAAACCAACACGCAAACTAGCAGACACGACCTTTCAGAAGAATGGAGAGAAAAACAGTCCTATAAGTGTAATTCTGGTTAGTTCAGGAAGCCGCGGAAACAAGTTGCTCTTCAGATATCCGTTTGTGAGGGCGTGTGAAAACAAGTCCTCAACTGCCAGTAAGTGTCCTGAGAAATCTATCATTTTTGGGTTTTGTGCTGTGCTTTAAAAGCAGTTTGTCCTATAGGTTCGGCATCTAATGTAAACGTGTGTGTGTGTTTTCTTCTGGCATTGGGGGTTCATAGCCCAGTGAACACCACATGACGTCACCACTTAAATACTCCGAATTCATCCGAACAAACAGATCTGATCAGTGATTGGCTGTTAGATGATAGTGATTGGTTGATGGAATAATGGTGATCAGTGATTGGTTGATGGGAATAATGGTGATCAGTGACTGGTTGATGGAATAATGGTGATCAGTGACTGGTTGATGGAATAATGGTGATCAGTGATTGGTTGATGGGAATAATGGTGATCAGTGATTGGTTGATGGGAATAATGGTGATCAGTGACTGGTTGATGGAATAATGGTGATCAGTGATCTGTTGACGGGAAAAATGGTGATCAGTGATTGGTTGATGGGATGGTTGTAAGGATGTCAATAGTACACTGTGTGTACTGACTATATGTATGAGCATATTGCACATGTTCACATGTTGATTTCATTATCTGTTTATTAATTGTACATATTAACAAATTGTACATATTGTACACACATATTGTACTGACCATATGTATGAGCAACTCATTATCTGTACAATTGTTCTGCAATTTCTGGAGTTCGCTCTTAAGAATTTCACTCACCAAGGCACATGTGCTGTGCTGATGTGACAATAAAAGTGACTTGACTTGACTTGACTTGAATAATAGTGATCAGTGATTGGTTGATGGGAATAATGGTGATCAGTGATCGGTTGACGGGAATAATGGTGATCAGTGATTGGTTGATGGGAATAATGGTGATCAGTCATTGGTTGACGGGAATAATGGTGAGCAGTGATTGGTTGATGGGAATAATGGTGATCTGTTAATAGGAATAATGGTCAGAAATTCGACATAAGTCTAAGGTCTTACACACGTAGTGAATCAGCTAGACCTGCTCTCTCCACTCACATAACCTGAAGAGCAGCACTGAATACAGGACAGTTGCTTAGTCTGATCAGAAGTCATTGGAAATGTTGCTAGACTTTTTTATTTTTACTTTTTCAGGTTTCTAACTCTAAACCATCCAGCTGCCACTGTTGGGTCCATGAGCAAAATGTTTACCGCTTTATGACAGTGTTTCTTTCCTTAATTGTAAGTCACTACAGATAAAAGTGTTGTGTCAAATGTCTAAGCTTCAGTTTCTTGTTTATTTAAAGCAAAACAGAGAAGTCCGTATGCGCTGAGGACCACAAGTGATGCCAATGAGGACCAAGATGGAGATTCACGGTACTGTCCTTTCTGACTCTCATGTTGATGCCTTTGAAATTCTGTATAAGACGAAGTTTGAATTTCATCACCAACATTTTCTATCAACAATGCAAGGGAATTGAACACAAAATGACTGATCTCTGATATCCCCATGACGTCATACACATCAGGAGAACAGGTTTAAATGGGCTCATGGATTTATGCTGAAAGTAACGTAATATGTTTCAGTCATCAGTTCGCAGGAGTTAAAACACTCGTGTCAGGATTTTTCAGGTGTGTTTTCAGGAAGCTTGCATTTATTCCACATGTAATAAATATCCTGCACCCTCTTCATCATCTTCCTCTATCGACTTTACAAATTTTTACTGTTTCCCAAACATGACTCACAATGATATATTTTTTTTGCTAATGTAAATTTTTAGATAAGAAATAAGTGTGTTTGGTGGAGGAATTTCTGTATTCACTTATATTTCTGCAGCAGAGAGATTTATTACCAGAGAGGTTTATTATCGGAAAAAACAATGGAAATGCCCCTCTCTCTCTCTCTCTCTCTCTCTCTCTCTCTCTCTCTCTCTCTCTCTCTCTCTCTCTCTCTCTCTCTTCTACCCCTTTTCTTTTCTCTCTCTCTTCATCTCTCTACCTTCCTTTCTCCCTCTACCCCCTCCCTCTCTCCCCATTCCTCTATTCCTCAATTCTCATTTTCTCTCTCCCTTCCCCTTTCTCACTCCCCCCCCCCCCCGATTTTCTTATTTCATGTACGTACATCTTTTCCATGAAGATGACATTTCAGATATCCAGCAGGATCATTCATGTAGTTTCAAACTTTTTACCCAAACAGCCAGGTCTCTGTCATGCTCCGTCTTTACTGTAAAGCTCCTACATTCTCAAACGATTTCACTGGTTGATGAGGACACTATGTGAATCAAACATTGTCTCAATGCAGCTTTACAGATCATAAAATGCTTATGTAAATTTAATTTTAAACACTTAATTATTCTAAACACCAGAGTGTTATTATAAATTATTATAAACACCAGAGTGCAATTATAAATTATTATAAACACCAGAGAGTGTTGTTATAAATGATTATAAACACTAGAGAGTGTTATTATAAATTATTATAAACACCATAGAGTGTGATTATAAATAATTATAAACACCATAGAGTGTGATTATAAATAATTATAAACACCATTGAGTGTTACTATAAATAATTATAAACAACAGAGAGTGATTATAAATGATTATAAACACTAGAGAGGATGATTATAAATGATTATAAACACCAGAGAGGATGGTTATAAATGATTATAAACACTAGAGAGTGTTATTATAAATGATTATAAACACCAGAGAGGATGATTATAAATGATTATAAACACTAGAGAGTGTTATTATAAATGATTATAAACACCAGATAGTGTTATTATAAATGATTATAAACACTGAGTGTTATTATAAATGACTATAAACACTAGAGAGGATGATTATAAATGATTATAAACACTAGAGAGTGTTATTATAAATGATTATAAACACCAGAGAGTGTTATTATAAATGATTATAAACACCAGAGAGGATGATTATAAATGATTATAAACACTGAGAGTGTGATTATAAATGATTATAAACACTGAGAGTGTGATTATAAATGATTATAAACACCAGAGAGGATGATTATAAATGATTATAAACACCAGAGAGTGTTAACACTGAGAGTGTTATTATAAATAATTTCTTTTCTACAGTCATATACAGTCAGTTGGAGTTGTGTAACCAGGAGCTCCTGAGAAACTCATAAATTTGCTCATCATCTAAGTTCATTATAGATTCAACACCAACTCCTCCATGCTGAAGCCTTCAAATACCCAGTGATGGAGATACGGCATGTGTAGAATGTTATTCTATAGATGATTAACAGGTTGTTTTCCTCAGAGTCCTCATGGACTGCAAAATCTCTTCTCTTGTCTGAAATCTTCATGAAGTGGAAAATAACTGAAGCTGGCGCAATCTCTATATGCCTCGGGATGGAGAGAAAAAGGGAGCAAGTGGAGAGGAATTAGTGTAGCTGCTGTTTATAATATTAGCAAGCACTAGATGATCAATTTGTAACACCTTCTCTGACCAGCTACATACTCCAGCTATATACTCCACTTCAGTGTTGTTTACTGGGGACGAAGATTAATATTTTAATTATAAAAGTATTTGTGTGTTTTCGGTCTCAGGTTTCTTCAGGTTCATCAGCGGCCTGTGTGTTCACAGGTACCTGAGTGTGTCTTTACTTCTTAGATCTGAAGTAAGCACTGGTTCGGTTTTTCCTTCTCCATATGTGAGAGCTGAGAAGTTTTTTTATCACATAATTTTTTTTTAATAACATTAAAATCAAGAAGTGTTTGAATATCTTTTCCTGTTTAAAAGACACTTCAGTAACAAAACCTGGAACTGTTAAAGAAGCGCTTCATTAACAGCTTGTCATTATTTTAACGTCTGGTTTATCTGGATGTTTATTACTCATCAGAAAACCGAGCTGAGTCACGTTTTCTAAAAAGAAAAAGAAAAAAAAAGAAAAAAGTTTCATTTTCTGAAATTGAGCCAAATAAATTTAATGGACAAATAAGATAAGACTGGTTGTGCTGAGCAAAATTTCCCTAATAGTTCAGTCAAAGATAAATAGAACAATAAATAGAAATGAATTATATTGTATTAATTATGTTAGACATAATGAAATAAATAATTTAACAATTTTTTTAATCTCTTGGTGCTAACTAGGTTTTTGTTGGCATTGAAATTAAATGAATAAAATGACTGTTTTTTCCCTTTAAATGTACAGTAGCTCTAAATCAGCATATAGTTTAGATTAGATTAGATTCGATTAGATTTGATTAGATTAGTAGGTGATTGTCATAGGGACATGTAGGGTTTAAGTCTCCTGAGAAAGTTATCACTCCTTGTGAATTTATTTATAACCTACTGATTTGGTGAAACTGTCACTTGTTTGCTGCCATTTTCTTTTGTTCCTGTATTTCTTTTTTATGGCCGATTTCCCATTTCAGAGAACAAACTCCATTAACTGATGAACAGTTGGTAGCAGGGTAAGATGAAATCATTTGAACCCACGTTTTCCTTTTCCCCTCTAGAACACCACGGCTTTACTCACGCACCTTTTCCTTTCTGTTGCCATTTTTCCTTTAAGCTGCAGTTCAGCGTGTCTCGGTGTCCTGGAGCTCAGTCGGATCACGGTGTATAATTCTGGTCGATCTAATTAATCGGTTCACATTTTACAGTCAATTAAACCTCGAATTTTCAGAGCTTGATTTAATGGCAGTAAAATGCATTGAAATAATTTGCCTTAAATCAGTTTTGGTTCATGTAATTGAAATATTTGAACTGTAATTGTAATAATCTCACTTCTAATTGAGGGTAAAGATCTTTGGAGGACTTTTTACAACACTGGGCCTTTCTGGGGGTCAAATCACCTCTTTAATAAATGTCTTTAATGAGCAGATCAAGCCCAAGCAGATGAACCATCTCATCAGTCTGTCATCTCATCAGGGTTTCTTCTCTTGTTCTGAAAACACTTATTCACATGTTATGTTTAATTAGTTTTATTTGAATATCCTTCCTCTATATTTTCCCCTGTAAGAGGTTTAACTGTTAAACAGTTTGTACAAATAAATTACTTTATATTAATTATGTTAAATAATAATTCCTTTTTTTATTTTTAAGATTCACTCCTGCTTTATTTTCAGTTCAGTGAAGCTGATTGTTCATGTATTTTATTCTGCCTTTTGTTCCTCCTTCAAGTTTCTCTGATATCATTCTCGCGACCATCTTGGCCACCAAGTCCGACATGTGCGGCAAAAAATTTGAACTGAAGATCGATAATGTTCGATTTGTTGGACATCCGACTCTCCTGCAGTCACCACACACCATCCAGGTTAGACACTGAAATGAACCCAACCAGGATCACCATATCAGTTTAACCTTTAGTCCTGAGGTTTGGGCCATGTGGCAGACAGCAGACCAGCCGAAAAGACTGAAGCTTTTTGGTGTTAAAGCGCCACCAACTGGACGAGATGTTTCCTGTTAATTCTGTATAATCTCTACAGAGCAGAATAGAGTAGAGTGAATAAATAATGCGTTATACCGATCACTCCGCTTCTGTAACCTGTTTTTATTCAAATCTATTAACATAGTTTGTTGTAATAATATTTTTCAGAAACATCTTTTCTACCATCCTTAAAGACGTAAACATTTATTAGCTGTATTGTTTTGACCCTTCTTCATCCACAGGTTAAAACTTATAGGAATTTTTATTTCTCTGCAACATTTCATGTCTTACTGTCGGTGTAAATGAGACTGAAATACAGAGAACTCAGATATTTGTCATTATGGCAGAATATTATTTGAAAAAGGAGACCAGGTGGATGTTTTGTAAGCCACCAGATAAAGTTTGAAGGTTTTGAAAAAGACAGATTCTAGACAGATGCTCTAGATTCAGCGGTATCATTAATATACTTAGATCAGGAGACTTGTTTTGGAAAAGGTTTTATTTTATTTATGTTGTCCTGAAGGCTTAATCATTTTAACATTTCTATGATCTGATATCTATTGAAAAATGAAAAAATGTTGTTTTTTTTTTCCTTTTAGGTTTCCAAAACCGACCCTTCACCAAAAAGAGAAATGCCAACCATGATCTTGTTTAGTGTTGTTTTTGCATTAAGGGTAAGAAATGCTGACTCATGATGAGCTGCTTCTTCTTCGTTTTTTTTTTTTTTTTTTAATCCTGCACTAGAAGTGAATCAGCTGTTTTTTGTTTTTTTTTTTTTTTTTTTTTTTTAATGAAGCTGATGCAGGAGTTTGCTTTCCCAGTAAGGGAGTGGGCTCTGATAAGCCCCTGGTAACAGACTATCAGAGCTACATACAGGCTTGGTCACTGTGCCCTGCCCTCAGTGCTTAGTCAGCTCTCACCACACACCAGTCCTCATATCTGACACCGTCATGTCCACCTCGCCTCTCTCGAACCTCACCCGAACGTCAGCCGTGACTCAGCAAAAACACCTGCGTCTGCTTATTAAAGTGTGTTTCTGGGTTTAATAAAAACACGGTACATTTTAAAATATTTTGGATGATTGTGTAACATAATCCTCTATATCAAGGCAGGTCCTTTTGTATTCACGCATACACTCTTGGTTTAAAAAAACAAAACTTTAGCCCCCGATAGAAGGAATCTATTTGTACATCATTGTACGTTTATTTTCCACCTCAGATCTCATGCTACGTCGGCGCATATGGATTAAAGCTCTACTTATTCTTGTATACAGTATTTAAACCATCGCCGTCACCGTGTACAAAAAATCCATTAATAAGCTGGCTTTTTATTATCAGTGTATGAAAACATCACAGACACGTTCACAGTCTTCTGTGAAGGCGCTTTACACTGGTGATGTTTATACTTATTTATAAAGCAGTTCATAATTCTATAGAGCTGTACAGCTTTAATCACTAATGCTATTAAATATATCTATAACATATAAATCTAGGGTGTAATTTAGTTCAGTTGCTAAATACTCTACATGGCCTGTTAAAAAAGAAGGCTTTTGTAATGTAGAGGAAAAAAAAACAATTAGAAACATTTTATTGAAATTAGGAAAAATTAAAAAAACTTTTTTATCTTAAAACATTTAAAAATTAAAACCCGGTTTTGTAATTGTGCATAACTTTTTATCATTGCAGATGTGCCTGTGTTCAGAATCAACCAATCGATTTCAGTCTCCTGTTCAGTAGTAATTATTATCATTAAGCAGCTGAACATTACCGAACATCATTAAAACCAGTTTAATGTGCTGTGGACCAAAATCAGCCATTGTGTCCACAAACACTGTCAGCATGTTTGATGACAAAAGCAAACCGCACAAAAAAAGAAAAGGAAAAACAGCCAATCGTTGATTTCTCTAAAATATGGAGCTGCTGTAATGATACTTCAGGGCCGTTTCGGTCCAAAACCTGGTTCCAGACCTGGCCGTATATACTGTAGGGCTTTGGTATCATTCAGCACTGATTCAGTCATGTGGGTCTCCTAGCCTCATTTGTTGTCTGTGTGGGCAGGACGTACTCTCTCACTTGTTAATCACAGCTACACTAAGCAGTTGTAGGTGTCTATGAGTTCATGTAACACTTTCCTCAGTTTTGTACCTTCTATCAGTTATTGCTTACTTTCATGATAGTTCTGGAGGTCAGTATATAACCTGTATATCTATAACAAGGTTGTTTCTTTAGTTTGGTGTCTAACTCTTTTCTCTTACCTTCTCTCACACTTGCCCTGCCATATCTGTCTCTCTGCTGCCCCCCTGCAGGCCAATGCAGACCCCTCGGTGATCAGCTGCATGCACAACCTGTCAAGGCGAGTCGCCATCGCCCTGCAGCATGAGGAGCGACGCTGCCAGTACCTCACCAGAGAAGCCAAACTTATGCTGGCTGTGCAGGATGAGCTCACCACCATGACCGAGAGTGAGGATCACGCTTTCTGTCTTCCCTTTTCCATCCCTTTACCTTCCTGTTGTTTAGTCATTAGTATGTAGTGTGGTACATCATGACATTAGCATTTGCAGTGTTTTCTGGTGATCGCGAGTTTGCATCCAGATGATCAACATCATGGTTGTGCTATCTGAGTGGGAGGGGCATACTTTTTCTCCTGTCAATCAGAGCAACACTAGGCAATGATAGACATCTGTGAGCTCATGGTGTTACACCACCTTTGATGCAGAATGTGATGTAGTTTAAACTTGCTGCTCTGGACAGCTTCATGTGTCTCAGAGGAAGAACATGATAGTCTTCACACTCCTGGATTGATAGCCGTCATATGATACGGAGACTCAATTATCCAGAAAAAAAAACATTCGCATATCATCTGATCCTTTCTTTCGATTACAGCAGATGGCACTGTACAGTCTCCATTTCGACACATTCTTCCAAAGTGCAAACTGGCAAGAGACCTAAAGGACGTCTTCGACAGGTAGGCATGGATCCACTAACCAGCACACAGTGCATACCTTTTACACCACAAAGATATTTGAGAAAGTTTCTTGTGTGCGTCACCACAGCCTCTGCACGACCGGAGTGGTGCGGCTTCACATCAACAACTGGCTGGAGGTCAGCTTCTGTCTGCCCCACAAGATCCATCGTGTTGGAGGGAACCACATTCCACCAGACGCCTTGGAGCGCAGTCTTAAGGCCATTCGGTAAGACCAAATATTTAATGTAGATAGTGGGTTGAATGCGCGGTACAATACACCCCCTAGTGGTCAGAACCCGTCTTACACTCTGACTGTTTTTGCCTCGGTTCAGTATTTAGACCATTATTTATTACTCCATATAGTTGTAATATTTATTTAACATTTTGTCACATACCCCAGACACACACACACACACACACACACACGTGTATGTATACACACACAGTCATGTGAAAAAATCAGGACACCCCATTAAGTATGTACTTTGTTAAGAAATGTCAACATGTCAGTTTCTGATCTTTTCTTATTTGTACCTGTAGATGAAAGTAGTGTAATTGAAAGTAATGTAAAAACTTTTCACTTATTAAACAAAAGAAATCAATAACATGAGTATTTCAACTTTGGAAAAAGTTAGTACACCCTGTGAACTAATAATTAGTGTTTCCCGATTTGGCTGAAATAACCTCAGTGACATTTCTTGTAGCCATCTACTAGTTTCTAACATCAACTGGAAGAAAGTCCCCCCCCAGTCCTCAATGCAGAACTCTTTCAGCTGTGTGTTTGAGGGGTTTCGTACATGCACAGTCCGCTTCAAATCACCACACAGGATCTCAATAGGATTTAGATCTGGGCTTTAACTTGGCCAATCTAGAATTCTCTGTTTTTTTTACTTCTCACCGAGTCCTTGGTGGATTTACTGGGATGGTTTTGTCATGTAACAAGGTCCAGTTCTGCTTCAGCTTCAGTTTTTTGACAGAAGGTCTCACATGTTCCTCAAGCACCTTCTGATACAATGTAGAGTTCATAGTGGATTCTATGACGATGAGCTGACCAGGTCCTGCTGCAGCAAAACATCTCATCTGGTGTGAGGTTTCTGAAATGCTGTATTTGGGTTACACCAAACATTCCCTCTGTTATGGTCTCCAAATTATTCGGTTTTAGACTCATCTGTTACTGCACGTTATTCCAGAAGTCTTGTCCTTTATCTCTGTGTTCTTTCGCAAACTAAGGGTAAGGGAAACTAAAGGTTTCCTCCTTGCTCACCTCCCATGATCATTCAAGTTGTTCAGTCTCTTTCTAATTGTAGGTTCATGCACTTTGACATCAACTGTAGCACGAGATTGCTTTGCTGTAGCTCCAGTGATGATATTTGGAGACGTCTTTAATCATCTTGCGGTCTGCTCTTGGGGTGAATTCACTTGACCTGGCCATGTTAAGTTGTTTTCCAAATGTTCTCCACTGTAAATGATTTTCAGACAATGGAATGGATGATTACAAATTCTTTTGAGAGCTTTTAATATCCCTTACCAGACTCGTAAGCATCAACAATCTTCTTTCTGAAGGCCTCAGAGAGCTCTTTGGATCTCACCATGGTGAAACCTCTCACTTCAACAATTAAGAGCAAACCAAACTAAATATCTGAGGTTTAATAAGACAAATCTTCTTCATAATGCTCTGTTACAATGTTCTAATCATTTGCACCTGATGTGATCCACCTGTTGGCCATTTTATCCAATTGCAGTACAGATAAGTCTTTACTTTTTTTCTTGCAAGAAATTTATATTTTTATTTTTAAATTACATTTTACAGATCATTTAACAAAAAGACCTTTTTTTTTTGGTTTTATTTGTTTAGTTATATTACTTGAATCTTTCAGTATTGTTAAAATGAAGCAAAAATGCCCAAATGTTTAACAATTTAAACACACAGGCTTTCATGGGGGTCCTAATTCTGTTCACATTACAGTTGCACATGGACTTTAATAATGAAAAAAACATACATATTATTTTGAATACATTTTTAAGGAAATTTAACATTTTAGACTCATGCATGTGTTTATGCACCCGGTCCTGTGCCTCTGTGTGTTTGTTTAGAAGGTGTAGGAGTGTAAGGGGTTTACCTGCAGGCTGGAAGTGGGGAAATTATTAGCACCTTGTAAGACACTGGAGAAAACGGGACATTACTGAATTAAAACAAACTTTAGGAACAATGAAAAAATTCTGAATTTAAAATGAAAAAATGTCATCAATTAAAAATAGGGTTTCTCTTTAAAATGCACCAAAGTATTTATATTTTATTTCAACACAAGAAACAGATTGTTGACTTGTGTGTATGTGAAGTCAGGTGTAATATAGAAGCTATCCTGTTAGAAGAGAACGTTAACGATGACAAATTTACGTCCAAATGAACAGAGAGATGGTTGTGGTGGTACGTGAAAATAAAAATCCAGTTGTAGTTTAAAGGAAACCTTAAGAAACGTTTGACATTTTATATACTGACAGTATTTATTTTTTGTGATCATTGTAGTGAGCGTATTTATTACAGACTGTATGTATATTTTCCCTGTAGTCCGTATCATGCGTTGCTGCTGCTGGACAGCGAGAAAGCTCTGTTGGATCAACTCCCACTCGACTGCTCTCCTGCTCTCTTACGACTCATCAAGATCTGTTCAGCCATGAAGAACCTACAGCAGCTGGCACAAGACGCTGACCTGGCGCTCCTGCAGGTGAAAAATCACCTCATACTGTAATAAAAATAATAATAATAATAATAATAATAATACTGTACTTAAAAACAATAATAATAATAACTAGATTTATAAAGTTCGTCGCAACAAACTTCGCAAGTATTCGCAAAGGCTGGTGCTTTTTGGAGGCAAGTGGACATAAGGGTCAGTGTTACATTTGAAGGCAAGTGGACATAAAACTTGTGAAATGTAGTGGAGCGTACGTGACATCATCAGAATACACGTGAGGAAGTTCCCCTCATTGTTAGGAGTGTTTTGATATGTCACATGTCCATGTTGTAAAAAGTTTTCTGATTTTTGCATATATTGGGGGCGGGACTGCGAGACATCCGAAAGGCCAGTCGGTACACCAATTTAAAACTGTGTTCAGAGTATCACCCTAAAGGAGCTGGTGGAGTTTGGTGTAGATAGTTCAAAAGCTTGCAGAGTTATAAACCTCCAAAGTTTATAATGGGAGTCTATGGGAAAAAAGGCCACTTTGAGACCCAGTACCGGAAGTACCGGTACTCGGATTGCTTATAAAAGTAATAGCAACAAACTTCAGACCAGGATCTACAACATATTTGAATTTGGTGCATGTGGCTCGAAAGCCCTAGGAGGAGTTACTATTTATATATTTTTGTCTAAGCTTAAATAGGAAAACAGAATGTTGGCTTCTACAAAGCGACATAATAAAGATAAGCAGTGATTTTGCTTACCAGATTATTTTTATATCAGTACAAGTTTTTATGTTGGTATAATGTTGGCTCTCTGCTGCCTCCGCAGGTCTTCCAGATAGCTGCACAGTTGGTGTACTGGGGTAAAGCAATCATCGTGTACCCGCTCTGTGAAAACAACGTGTACATGCTGTCACCTCATGCCAACATATTTCTGTGAGTGGAATCTGCATCATCCTTTTTCTTTTCTCCTCTAATTCTCCCCAGAATAAAGGGTTTGTGTATGTGGTGAAGTTTCTCGTCTCGTTCTAGTTACTCTCCGCTGGCAAAGCAGTTTTCACACCAGTTTCCTGGCTATGACCTGCCATCCATGTTAGCGAAGTTCTCCTTACCTGTATCTCTATCTGAGTTCAGGAACCCACTGGAGGCATCTGTACATGAGGTCAGTGCTGTAGGAGACGGTACGGAGTGTCTCTTAAGATTAGACACTCGACTGTCCAGCCTGAGACAGCTCACACGTGTATCTTGTGTATGCTTAAACGTTATAATCAAATAAAAGGTACTTTATAAACAGTGTGTCACATCACAACCAGGATTTAAGAACATCCTACGTGTATAAAATGGCAGTAGGAAGCTGTGGTCGTATGTTACTGTGACAGATGAAAAATGAGGATGTGGGAGGCTTTTCTTTCCTTTTCTTTTTTTTTTTGTTTTCCGTTATGTTTTTCAGCACTTCCTATATCCACTCAAAGTAAAATAGCAAACACTAGCACATGTTTCTGCTGTGCTGCAGCTCAACAGGGTTCCCTCTCACCGCAAGAGGCATTTAAATAGACCAACACTAATCACACACATGTGTGCTCACTCATGCAGTGACTCACTACTCCTCCTCCTCCTCCTCCTCCTCCTCCTCCCAGACTCCACCCTCCATTCACTGTGCCATTCGATGCCACCACACCTTCTTACTGGCATCCTGGAAGTTGTGAAGATTTCCAGGTCAAGGACCTTTATCTTGTTATCTTGTTATCCAAACATGCTGAGCGGACATGAAAGATTGCGTTGCTTTAGGAGCAGAGATGTTTATTCTTTATTAGTTTATCCTTTTTACCTTTTGTGTTGATGTGTGTGTGTGTGTGTGTGTCGGCACAGGCGCAGTTGATCCAGATGGTGGTGTGGATGCTGCAGAGGCGGCTGCTGATTCAGCTTCACACGTATGCATGCCTGCTTGTGCCACCTAGTGAGGAACAATCATGCACGACGGAGGACGAGGTGCCGACGGTGAGCCGCCTGGCCGGGCGCAGCCTCAGCACGCCCACCACCCTCAGCTTCGGCTCCCCAAGTAACATCCCGTTGTTCCTTTAGACCGGTGTAGTCAGTGTAATTCCAGTGTCTCCATCTCGAGAAGCCTTCTCAATCCCGTTCCTCCTTCTCTGTATCTAGCCAGCAGTGATGACATGACGTTGACAAGCCCCAGCATGGACAACTCCAGCGCTGAACTGCTGCCAGGAGGAGACTCTCCCCTGAATAAGAGAGTGACAGAAACTATGTTGGCCAGTCTGACTGAGCACGAGCGCCAAGCCATCCTCAGCGTGCCCGCTGCACAGAATCCCGATGACCTGCGCATGTTTGCCCGGTAACATCAACATTGTTATAACGAGACATTTAATACATAGACATATATTTAACTAATTTAATTTAACAAAATTTGTCTTGTGTCATAAGTTCAAGGTTGAAACGTTTATGAAGGCTTTGCTCAGCTACTAGAAAGACCAGAATATTATTCACCACTGTTCAAAAGTTTAGAATCACTTTTCAAAAATTATCGAAATTATTCATGGCTTCTGCTGGAAATAACAATTTAGTGCTTCAGACTTTCATCAAAGATTCAGTTTTGCAGCAGTTTCTAGCACTCGGTCTGGTGAAGAAGTCTGCATCAGTTTCAGGCCATACTTCCTGAAGTTGGTTTGGCTTGATTTATTTCTTTTTTTGACCCCCAGTCAAGCTGCTCCCCCGACAGCTCAGTATCGTTAGAGAATCTGGTTGAGATCCGGCGGTGGTCCCGGCCAGTCCATTACAGAGTGATATCTGCTGTACTGTATCATGTGGAGCACTATTATGTCCTGTGAAACTGGTTCAGCTCAAGCGTTGACACTGTTGCAAAATGTAGTTATAACTTTTCTTGTACAAATTTCCCACTTGTTAAAGCACCAAAGCACCTGGACTCATTTATTCCACCATTGCTGGTGGCACCGAGTTTAAATCACTCGGTCCATGGTGCTGTTTGTGGTCTCCCTTCGTTCAGTGTCTGTTGTTTTGCCCATTTTAGTTTTTTGGTTTTCTCTCTTGGGGGGCACGGTGGCTTAGTGGTTAGCACACCTCCAGGGTTGGGGGTCGATTCCCGCCTCCACCTTGTGTGTGTAGAGTTTGCATGATCTCCCCGTGCCTCGGGGGTTTCCTCCGGGTACTCCGGTTTCCTCCCCCGGTCCAAAGACATGCATGGTAGGTTGATTGGCATCTCTGGAAAAATTGTCCGTAGTGTGTGATTGCGTGAGTGAATGAGTGTGTGTGTGTGCCCTGTGATGGGTTGGCACTCCATCCAGGGTGTATCCTGCCTTGATGCCCGATGACGCCTGAGATAGGCACAGGCTCCCCGTGACCCGAGGTAGTTCGGATAAGCGGTAGAAAATGAATGAATGAGTGAGTGAGTGAGTGAGTGAGTGAGTGAGTGGGTGGGTGGGTGAGTGGTTTTCTCTCTCGTCTTTAATGCCAGGCTCCCAGAGTGGCCTCTTCACTGTGAGACTGGTGAATTGTGGGTAGTCTTCAATACAGCTGTAAACTGAGAACCTGAGTCTGAGACTGAGTGTGTTTACTCACCACTGATGTATTTATCCTCCCACTTCTTCGATGACAGTTTTAAACACCACAATACAAGAGAGGTCTAATGATGAGTGTAACATGAAAGCCTTTTAGCTAACACAATGTGCCACTGGAACACAGGATGGTTACTGAAGACCTTTTATTAAGCAGCTGCTCACAGCTAGAATAGTTATTTACAACACTAACCATGTCTAGATTCAGAAATATAAATGTCATTTTCTTTCAAAAACAAGCCAATTTCTGAGTGACTCCAACCAAGTGATTCCAAATGATTCTTCTAAACTTATTTACACTTACTTCTCCCCCAAAGATCTCCAGTTAAACGACCACCTAAAGCTTTTACACTACATCTCCTGTGAGCTCTTGTCATTTGTTTGCTTTTTCCTGCCCAAATTCAAACGTTTTTTGATCTCCCACAGATTGCTCCATTATTTTAGAGGACATCACCACCTGGAGGAGATCATGTACAACGAGAACATGCGGCGCTCGCAGCTAAAGACTCTCTTCGACAAGTTCCGCAGTGTTTTAGTGGTAACCAACCACGAGGATCCCATCATCTCGCTGTTCCAGACACCTCCCGAGTAGCACATGCGCCTCCTCCACCCTCACACACCAAACGTTACACTGAGATACTATTTATTAAGGACATACAGTGCACGTTGGCTGTACTAATGATCACTGAAGTACTTTAAATGAGACAATGAAGGAGGTGAATAATGCTTTATTGTTTGTGTCTGAATGTATTGAGCTCCACTGAACGAGCATTAAACTGTCCTGTAACGGGATAAAGCAGGATCCCTGATGTGATGGCTCATAAATAAATATTTGTCATAATGATCATTCCAAACCAGGACACTCTGGGGTAAGAAAGAAAAAAGAAAAACACACATCTATGAAGTCAGAAAGCACAAAAGACAGGAGATTTATTACAGAACACCTCAAATCATTGGCTTTCGCATGTGAGAATGCTTCCTAATATTACTGACTGCTCCTGTTATGGCAACGCTAAGTCTTTCTTTCCATCTTGGTTTCACGGGACATATTAACTTCCTGCTGCTTGCTTTCAGCCGCTCTGTCCACCACACTAACACAACGGTGACCTCGCAGGTAAAATCGGAGCGGTTTGGTGGCCCATTCTCCGTGGGACTCGATTCCAATCCGATGGGCTGAAACCACATCGCTTTCTCCTGGTGTCACCCACTGCGTGTCCACCTCTAACCACATGTCAGCATCTGAGGCGAGGTCTCTGCGGTCGAAGCAGCGCTGGACGTCCAGAGACTGGCACAGCTTAGACGGGCCGTTACATAACTCTCTGTCCTTCACTGTCTTGGCGCCTTCTTTACGCTTGGCAGCCCGTAGCCTCCTCATGACATCCTGACCCTGGAGTGGCTCTAAGGAACGTAACAGCACGGCTGCCCCTTCTCCTACAACCACACATACAAGCAGAGGGTAACTTCACCACAAGCTCACACACACATCAGTGTAGTGCCTTGACTTATACTTAGTCATAAAGCCACAGGAAGCCTCACCCTGGCTGGAGATATTCATGCACAGATAGATGCCATAGATGGGGTAGACGTAGATGGTGCCAGGCTTCATGAACATAGCCGCGTTTCTTTCTGTACGCTTACCACCAGCCGAGTGCGATGCCTTGTCCTCGCCGCCCAAGTAAGCCTCGGTCTCCACCACCCTGCCTCTCAGCTCCGTGCCGTCAGAATGCCTGCGTACCAGCACCTAGACACGGTAGATATAATACACATGCTCGATGAACACGCTGCTCCAGCGACTCCTTCATCTCAGAGGAAAAACAGACACAGATAATTACACAGTCAGCAGGTGGTGCAATGGTACCATTAATCTAGGGCAGTGGTCCCCAACCTTTTTATCGCCGCGGACCGGTGAACGTTTGATAATTTTCCCGCGGCCCGTTTTTTTTTTTTTTTTTTTTTTTGGGGTGTGGGGGTTTGATTTGTTTATATTTTAGATTGTTTTAATAATTTAAATTTAATTGTATTTAAACATGCCTTCAAAATAAAATACAGTTACACCAAAAAATGAATATAAAGTGATTTAACATTTTAACGGTTCCATCTGGGGTAATAGGAGACAATGACACCCGAAGTGTGTTGCTTATGTCCAGTTTATTCCGTTGTTTTGTTTTGGTTGCTGTCACTGCAGAAAACCCGCTGAACACAGATAGGATGTCGGAAATGGCAATAGGGATTTAAGTGCTGTGGTTTCAATCTCGGGGTATTCCGCCATGACTTTAATCCAGAACACCAGCAGAGATTCTAACTTTCTAACGACGTCACTTTCGTACTCATTTTTGCTAATTTGTGGGTTACATTTGAGCAAACACAATATACACGTACACCAAGCACTGTTAAACATGAGAAAGTACCGGTGAACAGAGAGAAGAGCGATACACATCTTCTCTCCACCAAAGATACAACACCACTGCCGCTTGCAGCCGCTCAGCTCCAGACGTCACCTAAAACCGCCCCAATATTTTGCACATGCGCGGTATTGGTGCGGCTTTAGGAGACGTCTCTCAGCTCCCGGTTAACCTCTCGTCCATGGAAAGTCGTCCAAAACCGAGAGAAATACACCACAGTAAATAAAA
This sequence comes from Tachysurus vachellii, assembly GCF_030014155.1. NCBI lineage: Eukaryota > Metazoa > Chordata > Actinopteri > Siluriformes > Bagridae > Tachysurus > Tachysurus vachellii. The sequence goes on from NC_083480.1 coordinate 2,431,787, forward strand.
TGGAAATAATTTAATGTTCATTGGGCGGCCCCGTACCATTTGATCCACGGACCGGTACCGATCCGCGGCCCTGGGGTTGGGGACCACTGATCTGAAACAACTCGATGTCCTGAACTCTAAAATTCTGATAATATGCGTATCTACTGATACTTTTGCGTGTGCACATTACACCAAATCATGGATTATGCCACAGACTCCTGCACTTTTCGCCGCTGTCACCGTTATATTCCAAAAAGTATAAAAAGTAAAAAGTATTCAGAAAGAATCATGAATTTCAAGACTGATTTAATCTTTGATTAAATGTGATTAAGCTTTGGTGCTTTATACCGCTCGATACAGACGACTAAAAATACTTTTTCCAAGACTCTACGATCTCTAAGTGATGGTTAAAGAGGTTTCTATTTTGAACTTCTGTCAGCATTCATACAAAGCATCCTGAAACACATAACCATGCACGAATTAACACAGAATGTAACGAATTAGAAAGCCAGAAGGAAGTCAAGGCATTTTGTATAATGGTGTGTGTGTGTGTGTGTGTGTGTGTGTGTGTAAAATGAAACTAATAGAGTTTCTGGGTTCTGACGGATGCCCTCCGCCATAATTGCTTTCATACGTCTCACACCGACGCTCTTTAAAGTGCTTACATTACAAACATGGGCACGCTTCCAGACCCTCGCAGCTGAAAGCTGTGCCACTGATTACTAATTGGTTGGATTTTCTGCTTAAATTGTATGGCTTTCTCTGAAATCGCTGTTTTATGGCTCCTGTGAGTGGAACGTTGCTAAAACGTCTGACCAGAAATCTTGCCAACAAACTG